>NC_090191.1:40905523-41205523 GCF_024679245.1 Pseudorasbora parva
TGCAGCACATATTTACATGTTCTCAGTGTGGACGGCATTGTTTCGAACTTTGTTTTAACCTTAAGCGAAGAACAAAGAACAAAAACCCTAAGCGAAGAACAAAGAACAAAAACCCTAAGCGAAGAACAAAAAAACGCACTTAAAGTGTATTTCAGGAGTCAGACTTGACTGATTTCACAGAAAATTGCGTAGTGAAGACTGGCCTAAAATTATAGCCACTTTTCCAACGTCGGGCTAAAACGTTCTCATTGTTTAACCTTTCCAAGCTGAGAATTTGGGGGCTGAGAATAGTTTTTAAACCTGCCGTGCAATAGCAGACTGACGTGGAAATACAACTTTTAAAGCATTACTAACCGTTTGGAGAAAAAAAAGGCCAATGATTCCATTCAGTCGGAGGAAAACAAACATGTTGGATATATAGGGTGTGTTCACACCTGTGGTTCATTTGGTCTGGACCAAAAAAAAAACACAAAAAACATTTAGTCCTGGTCCACTTAGAGTTCACATTGGACTTTTAACACCGAACCTAAAGGCATAAGGATATGTTCACAACCTGGTTGGTCTGCTTTTATGACCTATATTTTGAGACGGAACTTACCGAACATCCAAAACAATGCTGTGTTCTGGGCTTAATGCACTCGTTGTGTGTGCGTGGCTACATATGGTGGTATTTTGACCAGCTGAGAACTCCTGAAGAATTTATAAAATGTGTAAAGGAGTCAAAACAGCGGCCAATAATGATAAAATAAAAAAATAACATATATCTGCCAATACAGATATTTTTTTTAATGAGTGCAGGTCTTAAAGTGCCAGTAAACACAATACTGCTTGTCCTTAAAGGGATAGTTTACCCCAAAATGAAAATTCTGTGATTATTTTGCACCGACCTGTATTAAATTTTTTTTCTTGTGCTGGACAATTTTTTTTAATAATGTGGGTAACCAAACTTTCTGGTCCCCATTGACTACCATAGTAGGAAAACATATACTGTCTGGTGTCCCACATTGTTCAAAATATCTTTTATTTTCAGCAGAAGGAAGAAACTAATTCAGGTTTAAAACTATTGGAGAGAGTAAATGATGACAGAATGATTGTTATTGTAATTATTATTATTATTATTATTATTATTATTATTATTATTATTATTATTATTATTATTATTATTATTATTATTATTATTATTATTATTATTATTGTTATTATTAACAGTTCTCAGAATTAAAAATATGTTTAAAAGCATTTAAAGATTGTTTTTGTCAGAGCCTTTTTATTCTTAATTTTGACGATATATATATATATACAGTATATATATATATATATATAGTTCAAAATATCGGTTATCGGTCTACTTGAGTTTTAATAATCAGTATCGGCATCAGCCCTAAAAATCATATCTCAGTCGAACCCTAGTCTTGTCTGGTGGCACCAGGGTTCAGATGGCAGTGTTCACTCTTACTCAAATGAAGCACATCAACAGAGCAGTCGCACCAGAGTTTGTTTTAATCCACCCAAACATGCCAAGTGTGAACACACCCTAAGATTGGATTTGAGAACACATTGTTTCCATTTGTAATGCGTCTCCTAGCACGTTTCTGCTTGAGTTTGTGTTTGAAAGTCTGGTAGTGTGTGATCCTCAGTTGGCAAGTGTATGATGCCTCTGTAACTACTTACAAAGTTGGCAAGTGAATGATAAATTGGGTTTTAAATATATTCATATTTTAAAAGCCGTGTGGTGCATTCCAGCCTTTACATAGCCTAAGCAGGGAGAGCATATTATTATTCTTATCTTGCACGTTCTTATCTTACTCAACGTGTGCAGCATCCATTTAATTAATTCTTAGTTGTTAAACTAAGGATAAAAGGGGATTATGTATGTTCTGTGTTTCTGAACATACCGGGGACCCTGGTGACTCTCAGCTTTTTCACATATTGACCGAATTATCTGGATGTTCTTGATTTTGTTGATGTTTGGGACCAGGTACGCTCTCGGCTGTGTGTTCTGCTGTTTTCTGTCCATTCGGTGGATGTTGACATTGCTCACAGAAGGCAAAGGTGATGTAGACTGGGCGGCGGGATCTGAGAGTGTTTGTTCACTCAGCAATGAGAAAGTCTTATAGAAAGAACACAGGGTGAAGCCAAATCCTGCAGCATGTGGTATTTCAATGCAAACCTGCACCTGAACTAATGTAGCATTCCAGGATATTGCAGGTTTACCTTTAAAAATGTTTTAAAGCAGACTCCACATTATTTGCAGCAGATTGCATGTTTTACTAGGGATGCACCAATATGAACATTTTGGCCGATACCAATACCGATAATTCTATATATTTAAAAGCCGATTACTGATATTTTGCCAACAGATCAAATTTTTGACAGCCTGAATACACACACAAAAGTCTCATCATTAAATGATGTCCCAAGCACATTTAATTATAATGCTCTCATTATAATTGTATGTAGTCTATATGACAGACTTGCATGTTGCAACTGTACGTCCCTTTTTTGAAGTGATTCCAATCATATTTCAAGCAATTCAAAACCATCATCATGGCGAACAGTACGTATCTGAAGCGTCTCAACTGAAGGAAATAATCCATTACTGATCATCTTTAACATATCAGCCACATCTTCTTATCGGGCAGATAACGATAAGATTAAATATCGGCCGATACCGATATTTTTTACACAGCAAACATTAGCCTGAGAGCATTATCAGCCAATTAAAATCCATAATTATGAGTGCTGACAAATTAATCAATGCGCGTTAAAAGAGACACAGCTGCGCATGCAATCCAATGGCATGTTTATGTTTACGTGTTAAACGCATGAGACTAAATGAAAGTTTATAGAAGTTTATTGATACCTTTAAACTAATAAAAAATGCAGAATTTTAGTTTTTTGGGGGGATTTTGCCGATTTTTGGAAATTGCTTATGAAGTTACACACTGAATTAAACATGACATTTTGAATTAGAAAAACTAAAATAGCATTTTCTTAAAAGACATACTCCAGTAATCTTTTAATAAATATGTTTTTAAGTGTTTTTCTTAAGTCACTGTGCCAGCCGTATTTAGGTACTTGTCATTCTTAGCAGTGCAAATGCATCTCATTTCTATGCGAATGAGGCTTGTTGTAGATTAGTGCTTTATGCATTTAATGTTGTGTTTCGGCAGGTGGTAAACAGACGAGAGGTTTGGGTATATTTTCAATCAATCATGGCAGCAGTAATTCCTGAAATAATGGAGAATAGTGTTAAAACTGGGCACATTTCCAGACACGCCATCCAGTCGAGTGCACATTCTGCATTTTAAAGATCTGCTTTTCAGCACCTAACTTCTGTTGCACCCAGAACTTTATGGGCACATATCATGCTTTTTTGATTTTACCTTCCCTTTTGTGTGCAATATAGCTGTTTGTGCATATAAACAATGCATGCAGAATTACAAAGCACAAATAGAGTTATTCTCTCCAACAGAAACACTTGAAATGCCTAGTCTGTAGTCCTGTCGTGATTTCCATGACTTGTCTATGTCATGATGTTACACACTTGAATAATGCCTGCCTACTTTGCTTCAGCCAGTCCTCAAAAACAGCTGAGTATGTGATTTCAACATGTCGAGGGCAAAAAACTTTGTATGGACTTTCAATACTGAGGGCATTATCATAGTTTTTAGCTGCTCATTAAAGGGTTAGTTCACCCAAAAATGAAATGTCTGTCATTAACTCCTCACCCAAATGTCGTTCCACACCCGTAAGACCTCCGTTCATCTTCACACACAGTTTAAGATATTTTATATTTAGTCTGAGAGCGTATGCAAGTGTATGCACACTATACTGTCCATGTCCAGAAAGGGAATAAAAACATCATCACAGTAGTCCATATGAGACATCAGTGGGTTAATTAGAGTCTCTTGAAGCATCCAAAATACATTTGGGTCCAAAAATAACAAAAACTACGACTTCATTCAGCATTGTCTCAAATATTTAAATCCTCGAATAAAGATTCAAACGGTTATGAATCAGCGTATTGATTTATGATTCGGTTCGTGTGTCAAACTGCTGAAATCACGTGACATTGGCGATCCGAATCATGAATCAATACGCTGATTCATAACCGTTTGAATCTTTATTTGAGGATTGAAAACAAACACGGAAGAGAAGCCAATGCTGAATAAAGTCGTAGTTTGTTATTTTTGGACCCAAATGTATTTTGGATGCTTCAAGAGACTCTAATTAACCCACTGATGTCTCATATGGACTACTGTGATGATGTTTTTATTCCCTTTCTGGACATGGACAGTATAGTGTGCATACACTTGCATACGCTCTCGGACTAAATATAAAATATCTTAAACTGTGTGTGAAGATGAACGGAGGTCTTATGGGTGTGGAACGACATTAAGGTGACATAAATTTAATTTTTGGGTGAACTAACCCTTTAAGCCTCAGAAGCTGAAAGTAAGGGGCAACAGATTTCCGACACACACTGACCAATCAGAGCAGAAAAGGCGGGGTTTAAAGAGGCAGTAACTAAAAAAATGGTTTCAGGCAGAGGGTGGAAAGAATGGCAACAGATTTTGCCATACACAGAAAAAAAAAAAAAAAAGTTAATTGAGACTTTTTATCTCACAATCTGACTTTTTTTCACAATTGCGAGTTTACGTCTCGCAATTCTGATGTTTTGTATCAGAACTGCATGATTTAAAATTTGCAATTGCGAGTTATAAAGTCAGAATTGCGAGAAGAAAAAGTCGCAATTATCTTTTAAATGTTTTATTTTGTGGTAGAAACCAGCTGCCATAGGAAAGAGTTGCTGCATTTATGTACTATGAGAAAAAAAAGTACTCCAACAGTGTCCAAAATTAAAAGGATGAATTTGGGCACTTTAATAGCCCCAGAAAGACAAACACTATGTCAGCAAGCTGCCTAAGCAGGCATGCAAACTGGATGAGAAAGTGAAAACTAGACAAAGTGTTAACCACATCCTCTTCAGGAATGATGGGGCTGACCGCCTGCAGTATCAATAAAGACCCGCAGATGAAGATAAGCAGGAATATGGGTGAAAGGAGGACACGGATGGACGGAAAGTATAATGATAGGCTTTAACACACAGTCCCTCCTCCGTTAAACCCCGTCTACGCTATTATTCTCCCCCTTTCCTCACCCGACGGGACAGAATTATAGCTATTACCAGAGACCCCGCTGCACCGCAAATGCAAACATCACACAGCTGTACTAATCGCACTGTTTAATTGTGCATTAAAAATTCATGAGCGATGATACACATTTGTGTAATAACATCCACTTTGGCATCCTCCGGACTCCAGTGTTTACCATCACAGCTACTTAGAAACTGTATCTACTTTAGCTACTCTCTGCTCATCATTTAAAGTAGTTAACCACAGTCACGCCACAATCTGAGGGAGCGTTTTCCTCGTACATGGAGAAGGATGATGCTTAGCTCAAACTACCATTCAAATGGTTGATTTTGTAGCATATGTAAACAATTAAGAAACCTTGTAAAAATGAACCATGGTTTTACTGCAAAATTTGCAGTTATAAATGCAAAAATGAGCCGTGGTTTTACTGTAATAACATGGGTTAACTAGGGTTTTTGTACTAAACCCACAGTAACTACAAAATTAACCATGTTTTATTACAGCATTTGCATGACAACAATAATAATTAGCAACATGTCCTCCAACCAATACGCCTATATGGGTCGTTTGTCACTTCCTTGAAATACGACCCATATGAGCGCTTACTAAAGTTGCTCCCCTATCGACAATATTTTAATGAATTAAGTACGACGCGCAGGAGCGTTTTCTAAAGTGACTATTGACAGCAGGACACTTTTATTTAAAAGCATTTTTCCCTTTTATCTGCATATTTCAGGTTTTGCATAGCTCAGTTGGTAAAGCATTGCACTATACAACAACAACATGTGATCATGCGATCCTGAGTTCGATCCCAGGGAACACATGTGCTCATAAAGTGTGTATGCACTGTAAATCACTGGGTAGGTTTAGGGATGTGGTGGGTGTAGTTGTAAAATAAAAACAATATTTTTGCTAAATGGAAATAGGACAAATGGTGGTAACACACACTGCATTAAAATGAACACGCATTTTGATTGGTAACGATAGTCATACGTCATTTCATGACGTCAGACGTAACACGACACTGTCATTATTTTTACGCCAGCTAGAGGGCGCATGACTTTAAAACGTAAATATAGGTCGTAATAAGGTGCTAGAAAAACGACCTATAGAGTCATATTTTTTTGGAGGACAGGTTGATGATTAAAGTTGTAAGCAGCATTTATCGGGGTCCAAGCAGTTTAAAGCCTTTAAGGACATATGCATAAAAAGATACTGTTTTTTTTTTTTTTTTTTAGCAAGCATGTAACAATTACATCATTGAAGGAAAACACCATTTACTACCAATACAGGCAAAGATTGCCTTAGTTTCAAAGCTTTTTGACAGCCATAGTGCCTTCTATTCACCTATTTTTGTGAAGTTTCACATTTTCGTATAGCAGTTATAGGCTTTTTGCATGCACTTGGCTACAACCATTCTATAAATGACCCTATTATAACTGTCCAAGGGGTAAAGTTAAAACATTCTTGGTAATTATTGATCTTGAAAGTCCAGAGAATTGCACTGCATTGGCTTTATTGAGTTTAAGCCAAAAACCTAGGATGAGTTCGCAAAACTAGGTTTTTGGAAAAACCCAAATTACCCGAACATTTATGAGCAAACCCGAGGCATACATTTTGTCCGTCTTGAGCCACAGCCATATAAGACACTTGAGTCTAGGCCTAACGGTTTAGGAGTTTCGCCATTTCGTACTTTTGACCACTGTAGCGCCCACTTCGGGCCGATCGGGGCATGCCCCAGTGACGTTGTACACTATAAAGAATGCTGGGTTGTTTTAACCCAATGTTGGGTCAAATATGGACTAACCCAGCAATTGGGTTGATTTAACCCAGCGATTGGGTTGTTTTAATCCTGCAGTTGGGTTAAATATTTGCTTAAGACAACCCATTCGCCGGGTTAAAACAACCCAATTGCTGGGTTAGTCCATATTTGACCCAACATTGGGTTGTTTTTAACCCAGAATTTTTAGAGTGTAGGCAGTGTGAGTACTACCAGCCCTCAACGTTTCAAGATTAATAATAATTAACAATAAATTACTAAATTAACCATGATTTTACTACAGCACCAACTGCTTAAATATGGTTTTGGAGTAAAACCATAATAAACATAAAACTAAATATGTTTTACTACAGTACACTCTAAAAAATGCTGGGTTGTTTTAACCCAGTGTTGGGTCAAATATGGACTAAACCAACAATTGGCTTGTTTTAACCCAGCGATTGGGTTGTTTTAATCCTACGGTTGGGTTAAATATTTGCTTAAGAGAACTCAATCGCTGGTTTAAAACAACCCAACTGATGGGTTTGTCCTTATTTGACCCAACATTGGGTTGAATTTTTTAGATTGTGTGTGTACTGACTGATTAATACTGTGAGAAGAATTATAAAAGCCATTCTTTATTAAAAAAATCATGCTTAATTGTCACTTTACTGAATTCAAATAAATATGATAGACAAAAGAGACGATCTATGCAAGGATGTGAGCAGGATGTGAGTTACTCTTGCCTTTGTTTGCAGTAACTCGTTGAGGTTGTGAAGGAGCTTTATTTTTCAAGCGTTGCATTTCCCAGACTGCAGGTTCAAGTCTCCCAGCTGTAATGTGAGCGGTGGATTATAACGGAGAGAAAAGAATTGAACAAGCATGCAATTAGCCGCTAAATGAATGTCATACAACAAGCGAATGAAAAGTCAATAGCTTTGCAACAATGATGCCCTCGTTGTAGTTTCCGCTAATGGCCGAGACAATTGAGATCTTCCGTGTTGCTTGTCACTACTTCAGGAAATCACCGTGCATCAGATAGCAGTTGCCCTTTTAGGGATATAAACATTAACCTCAGTTCATTCTACAAACTTTGAGTTTAATTGAGGACCTTTTTTGTGCATGATTGCATTCGCTGTCTGAGAGTGAATAGATGTCATGGCCTAGTGGGTGGCGTGCGTACTTTGATGCATTCAACTATAGTGCTGAAAAAACTGCTCATCAAAACTGGTCAAACTCATCTAGTTTAATGGTTTTATAAGGGGTTTTGAACCATGCCACCTTGGCTAACCTGTCAGACCAACTAGATTAGCTTAAAACTAACTGCTCTAATGTTTTCAGACACGCAATTTGTGGGGCAAAAAAGGTCTATGTTCAATAGTGTGGCAATGTAATGACTGGATTTTGCTCACTGAGCAGCACTAAACTAGATGAACTAGATGGCAGCACTGTGTTTGTGACATCATTTTATATTAGCCATCCCATGGCTGGGAGAGGACTATGCTGGATTATCTTGCATTATGTGTGACTGTTGAGAGATATCCATAATTGGGTGAAGAACCATGTCTCACTGCATTTGTTCCTGTAAAGATTACTCTCGCTATACAGACGTACTAATTATCTGTGACGCGCCGTGTACAGTTTCCCAGCACACTAACACCATATGATTTCCCCAGAGGGTAAAATTACTAAAGTAAATGTATTGCTCATAAAGGTTGATTTTTTTTTTTGGAATTCCAATGCAGGTGTATTGGAAAAATGTGACTACATACATTTTTTGTAAAGTGTACCTATACACTCTAAAAAATTCGGAGTAAAAAACAACCCAATATTGGGTCAAATATGGACTAACCCAGCAGTTGGGTTGTTTTAACCCAGCGATTGTGTTGTCTTAAGCAAATATTTAAACCAACCGCAGGATTAAAACAACCCAATCGCTGGGTTAAAACAACCCAATTGCTGGGTTAGTCCATATTTGACCCAACATTGGGTTAAAACAACCCAGCATTTTTTAGAGTGTACATACAATTCACTGCAGTTTTTAACTTTTTATTATTGTGTGGAAGATTATAAATTAATAAAGACTTCTGCACTGTACTTTGTACCTCGCAATGCTATGTAATGACCGCAAAACACTTTTACCATAGTGCATGATGTATAAACTAACACATTTTGCTGTACACTCTAAAACATTCTAGGTAAAAAACAACCAAATGTTGGGTCAAATAAGGACTAACCCAGCAATTGGGTTGTTTTAACCAAGCGATTGGGTTGTCTGAAGCAAATATTTAACCCAACCGCAAGATTAAAACAACCCAATCGCTGAGTTCAAACAACCCAATTGCTGGGTTAGTCCGTATTTGACCCAACACTGGGTTAAAACAACCCAACATTTTTTTTTAGAGTGTATGCATCACATATGGCTTTTCAGACGTACACTAAAAAAAGTGATCAGTTGACTTAACTTAAAAAAAAGAGAAAAGCCATTGGCTTAAAATCATAAAAAAGTAAATAAATCATGCGTAATTGCATGTTGTGCAGAATTGTCAAGTTCACATAACTTGATGTTTTTACATTCATTACTTAATCATTTTGAGGCTACAGGTTTCCTAACTTTTTTTAAGTTAAGTCATGTGATCACTATTTACAGTGTAGTAAACTTGCTCAATAGCTAACCTTGCAAATATTTACACTAACACATTTTGATGTATGCATCACATGGCTTTTCAGGCATGGTAAACTCGTTTAGTAGCTCACCTGTTTGCACTAACTAACACATTTTGCCGCATGCATCACATATGAATGGCTTTTCAGGTGTAGTACACTTGCTCTGAAGCTCACCTGCACAGCTTTGCCCTTATTAGCACATTTTGCCGTATGCATCACATATGAATGGCTTTTCAGGTGTAGTAAATTTGCTTGCTAGCTCACCTGGTACAGCTTTGAAATAACTAGTAAATTTTGCCGTATGCATCACATATGAAAGGCTTTTTGGGTGTATTAAACTTGCTCTGTAGCTCATCTGCTACAGCTTTGTACCAACTAGTACATTTTTAAGGCATACATCACATATGTGTGGCTTTTCAAACGTAGTAAACTTGCCCAGTAGCTCATCTGATACAGCTTTGAACTTACAACGTGGAGTGCTGTGAAACACAAATCATGATAAAAGAGTACAAAGAGATGCAGAAACAAGCTGAAATGGTAAATGCATCACATTTATGTTTGCTAATATGTCAGGTTTAGTTTAGGTACATTATTTTAAATGCGATCTGCCAAACAGCAGCCATTGAAATAAATGT
Source organism: Pseudorasbora parva (assembly GCF_024679245.1). Taxonomy (NCBI): domain Eukaryota; kingdom Metazoa; phylum Chordata; class Actinopteri; order Cypriniformes; family Gobionidae; genus Pseudorasbora; species Pseudorasbora parva. The sequence continues at coordinate 40,915,744 of NC_090191.1, forward strand.
CGCCACATTCATGTTCAATGCAAAATAATTTACCATTTTATCATCCATGTGCTTATACATTAGTTACTTTTTTTAATCCACATGCTAATAGCTCCATACTGTATTGTGTTTCTTTTCAGAGCTTCTAATATTCTTAAAAGTCTTTTGCGTAAGTATCACGATAGCTGCCAGGACAAGGTTAGAGAGCATAGTTCTCTAAGGAGCAAGTAGCAGTAGATGCTAAAAGACATTAGCCTTAATTACCATGCCAATGGGCCATAGATAATTGCATTTATGTCTGTCATGGGATTTCCCTTCATGGTCATTTCAGCAGCTGGGCTTCAGCACTTCAGGTCCCAGGCATTTCACTGCAAAAAATTATTTTCTGACTTAACATCTTGTTTTACACATAGACCGTAAAAAAATATGGACGACTTGACATCATCCGTTTCCGCTTGCCATATTTGAAGCTTTCAGGCGGCCTGCACGGCGCTGACATCTTGGGACAGAGTCTGCGCAGTAGCGATTTCGGGACCGGAGTTGCGCAGTAGAGCGCAGGAAGTAGAGCAGGAAGTACAGTCGCGATATCAAAAGCCCGCCCACACTCTCGCAGATGCAGAACAATTAATTATGTTGGTGTGAAATAAACAGTTATGGAAATGTAGAAATTAAAGCTAAAGCTCCGATCTGCTCCCAAAAATCCTGAAAAAAGTCTGTTAGTGCCTCAGTGACAACTTCACTCAGAGAAGACGTCGATCTCAGCTGTCAATCATGACGTCACACCCCTGTTTTTAAAGCATCAAATAACTAACTCAAACTAAACTTATTTTAAAAAAACGAACACTTGAAATGAAATCATCATGATGATAACTGCCTTCAGTGACATAAACTAACTTTGGGGGAAAATATTTGAAGTGTAATTGTATTGTTTAGTTTGCCTCGCGTCCATTAAAAAACACAGAGGGGCGGCTATACTGGGACCGGCCACCAGGGGGCGATCGAGGCCGAAAGCTTTAGTTTCTGAGAGGGAGACTGCAGGCTTGGTTTTACAGTACACATATTTAAACATTCATATCCTGTTAATTGTTGCTAAATGTCCCGGAAGCAGGACAGTTAGCAATGTATTGCCTTTTTTTCTGTCTCTTATTTTAGTGATCATCATAAACTAGGTATAATTTGAAAGCTAAAACCATTTTGAAATTGTGTTACCATAAAAATTGTATTTTACATTTTTTGATTTTAACTTAAATATGGAACACAACTTGGATATACATTCACCAAGACATTTTGGACAATTTCATGCTCCCAACTTTGTGGGAACAGTTTGGGGAACCTGTTCCAACATGACTGCGCACCAGTGCACAAAGCGTCGGTCCATAAAGACATGGATGAGTGAGTTTGGTGTGGAGGAACTTGACTGGCCTGCTCAGAGTCCTGAGATCAACCCGATAGAACAGCTTTGGGATGAATTAGAGCGGAGACTGAGAGCCAGGCCTTCTCGTCCAACATCAGTGCCTGACCTCACAAATGAGCTTCTAGAAGAATGGTCAAAAATTCCCATAAACACACTCCTAAACCTTGAGGAAAGCCTTCACAGAAGAGCTGAAGCTGTTAGAGCTGCAAAGGGTGGGCCAACTCCATATTAAACCCTACGGATTAAGAATGGGATGGCATTAAAGTTTATGTGTAAGTAATAGCAGGCGTCCCAAAACTTTTGGCAATGTAGTGCATGTTGATTTAACAATATTAAAATATTCAAAAATACTGAGTAAGAAAATCGGGTTTTGCAGTGCAGCGCTGTGACTGAACTGAAAGGATGAGCTACATAGATTGAGACTGACACATTTCTACCATCTTACCGCCCTTTTCTCTTTGTCCAATGTGTCCCTCGATAGTATGTCCACAGTTTCCTTTGCTCACATCTAAACTGGCCATCCTGAGTAACCATCTGAGTTGTATGCGTCTCGACTAGCTCTAATGATCGTGCCGTTGAAGTCATCACACGCTTCCCAAACACAGAGGTCCGGTGCAGGGCGGCGTCCCCACAGGAATTCAGGAGAGAAAAGCGCATCTGCTCTGTTTAAAGGGCCTAATGAAGCCATTACATTCCAAAGGAAGCCAAACTCTGTCTATAGATTAAACACAGGCTTCTGTTATTTTGGGGTTGTGACCTGCACAGACGGCTGCCAAGTGATGTCCTGTGAATGCCACAGGGGAACAGATGGTGCAAACTGCAAAGCACAACCCATATAGTGTTTCTAACATTATAGATGGTGACATTTTGATGCAGTTGGATCTGTTGGAATTTGTGCATGTAGTGCATCTTTAAACAGGCCATATGCAAGTATTCATTTCATAAATCCTTTTTTATTGCCAATGTGTGAACAGCTTGTAACGAATCTTAAAAACGAGACCTTCCCAGACGCTCTTGGTTGTCTTTGAAAGCCTGTGGACTGATTTTTATATGAAGTACTGAATAACAACGATGTGGCGTTTACACTCGCTCCAGAGACTCTGTCTTTTGTTCTATGACACATTAAATTAATGCTTATACGCTGAAAAAAGTGTGTCGGATTTGCTTGATTTAATTGTGCACATCGGTCCCACATGAATCATTTAAGTTAAGCAAGCTGAATTTGTTCATGTAACTTCAACATCATGGAATTAATACGTTTTAAGTGACCCAATTAAGTAGTGTCTATTTTAAACGGCTCCCTGACATGATCCAGGCATTTAATTTCATATATCATTCATCCATTTCAATTTCATTTACAGAAAAAAAAAAATGTTTCATTGTGAATTAAATGTCTTGTACACTATTAGCATATATAGATATGCTAATATATATGATTCTGCAATATATATGGGCCTTTAAGGTGCACTATGCAACTTTCTGTCCACTGGAGGGCGCCTATTCTAAACAAAGGCATAGTTTGATGACGCCAAGTGTGAGCGCAGTATCTCGGGACATGTGGTCTTCACCTCACAGCCGGAGGAAAATAGGACTCGGGCAGAAATCACGTTCATGGATGCGGTTATTAACGCTACTGTAGTGTAAAACAGAGCAGGAGCGAGTGTTGTGGAGCTGAGCACGGCCGCTGGAGCGATTTGTTAAACAAACACACGCTTCGCGAACACCGGGACTTTTATTATGACGGGACGGGACACAGTCGCCGAGCGCGCGCACTTCCACTTTTTCCGGTCAGGTAAAACAGCTATTTTTATCATATCAGATACATTTAAGGGGCCAAGGGCTTCGGCCATCCGTCCGCTCTCTTCCCTGAACTGAAATGAAGTAGTGAGCTGTACTTTCCACACGATTGACATCAGGTTCAAGTACGCCCACAAGCCGTGCGATTTATCGTGTTTTGCAGGTTGGCTGGTGGTTATGTTGCCCGCATATCGCCTCCCATGGCCGAGACTGGTATTACGACACCTGTCGGGCCGGGGCTAGTAATGCTACTGCTAATTAAGGTTGATATCTCTGCGGCACTATAACTTGACATTTTTTAATGACATCATCGCCCTTATTTCTTCTCCTTCTTTTGATGCGTGTAGGTCATTTTTTGGATATTTTTACCTCAATTTTTACACATGGCACCTTTAACTACAATGTACTTGCATCAAAAAATAAGTACAATGTACTTATTGTTTTCATATTGTATTGCAAAACACTTTTGCTCAAAATGAGGTGGGATAGGGGTAAAGTTTGGACAGGTGTGGTGGTATGGGTACGTTAAAGTGTGTGGGGAGTGGAGAAATCAATGAATTTGTCATTTTGCCAATGCTTTTCGGCACAGGCCTTCATCAGAGCTAAAACCATGCAAATGTAGAAATCTCATTTAAATGCAAACGAAGACGAGCTTAAAAATTAAAATCAGCCAGAGAGTTTGAACAAATCAGATCGTATGATATCCTCCAATTAGACAGCATGTCATGGTTTGGTTTAACAATTTTTTTGCTACTAAAGCACAATTAGGGAACATATCACTGGAAATCATAAACTCTGCCTATAGCTATCAAGATCTGTGACAGCGTGTGTTAGCTCATCATTAACAGCTCTCAGACGTGAGAGACACAACCACAGGACGGCACACACCAGCTAACAGGAGTTTCAGTTGCTCTTTTTATTGTGTTCAACATCAGGGACTAAAGTTTATAATCTGGACAAGTTACTTTGTATAAATTGTGAATGTAGTAAATGTTTTTATTTTTACAAAGTTTCCAAAAGATTGTGTTGTTAGATTCTTTTTGCAGTTCCTCATGACTCACGAGAGTCTCTGATTCAAACTCCAAAGTGTCATTGGATTTGGAATCTGTTCAAACTGTTCATTTCAGTGAATCATTTAAAAACTCAATGATTCATTTGTGGCATCTCAAAATCATGTTCATGGAATTCTTTGTTTGGATTTTTCATGCATTATCATTTTTTTAAATATATTTTTTAACCCTCATGCCTCCTAGCACTTTAACTAATCCTTGCCTCATGGTTAAAATGAACCCGAAACCCCAAAATTATATATATATATATATATATATATATATATATATATATATATATATATATATATATATATATATATATATATATATATATATATATATATATCAAACAATATATATATATATATATATATATATATATATATATATATATATATATATATATATATATATATATATATATATATATATATATATATATATATATATATATATATATTTATTTTTTAATTTTATTTAATTTTATTATTTTTAATTTTATTTATTTTTTATTTTTTATTCTTTAAAGATTTTTTTTAAAGATTTTTTTGTGATTTTTATTTTTTTTATTTACCTTTAAACTCCTAGATTTGTATCAATACACAATACATAAACAATACTTTAAAGGTCCCATGATATGACATTTTTTAAATGAGGTTTTTCAACATTAATATGAGTTCCCCTAGCCTGAATATTGTCCCTAAGTGGCTAGCAATTTTGATCGGCGTAAACCGACTTTTTTGCATTATGTTGTGCTCGAGGTTTGGAGAAAATGTCCTTAAAATTCTTACATTGAATACGTAACGTGCATATGAACTTGTTATTCCAATGCTCCTTTAGTGGAAAACAATGTGATAAACTTAATTTTTAATGATCAGATACATGCGTTATATTCGTTATATCACTCAAGGCTAAATCTGGTTTAAACTTATCCATTAAACTTTTCTGATGTCAAGAACATTAAGATAAATCCCTCACAGGCATTTTTAATTCCACAAGTCACCTTGTTGACAATAGAGCAGAATGTGTGTGTGAGAGCATCTGCCTCGACTTCCTAAAAGCACTTTTACCATCCGCAAAGTTACGCTTCACTTGCTTTTATTTTTACTTTAAGCCTGGCAGAAAACATCTTTAGAGTGAGGTCAGGCGTGTCACGGTTGAAAGAAATTGCAAAACCAATACTGCCGTTATTATGTGGGAAACACAAGAGCATCAAAGTACTTCTAAATGGAAAAGCCTCGAGAACTCATATGAAAGCCTATACAGACGAAGACTTCAAGGGAAGCTCTGGAATGAAGGATGGTGTGATAACACACTTCTGCTGTGGAAAAAAGCTAGTTCCTGGTCTGTTGTTGGGGTTTCAGATGGTGATTTGTCATTTCAATCAGGTTACCCCCCCTCAAAGTGACCCGGTCCACCTGAAAGTCACCGTCAAACAAGCTGTCAGAGGCATTGGCTAGTGGATATACGATTAGGCCGAGGTAGCAGAACATCCATACTTTCTAGCTTTCATCAATGTCTGCAGATTGACTACAGCCATTGATTCCACTGCAAGCGGACTCTGTTCTCCTTAACGAGCTCGGACAACTTCACTGTTTAGAAAAGACAAATGCTACAGAAGCTTCCCACCTGCCAGGCCGGATGAGCCTGTTCTGAAGCGGCAGCTGGCGCATGGTAATGAATCAAGGCCTGGCCAGCTGCGTGATAGATGTCACTGTTGGCCATTAGCTGACAATTACAGCTGTGTGTGTTACATTGCATCCTTTTCCTCTCACCTTGATTTTTATAATTTCAAAAATGGTTCGGGGATGGTTTGAGGAGCCCCAAAACGAGTTTGAGGCGTTGACTTGGCCCCTGAATTCCCCAGATCTCAATCCAATCGAGCATCTGCGGGATGTGCTGAACAAACAAGTCCGATCCATAGAGGCTCCATAAGTCCGGATCGGATTCAGAACGGTGATCAAAACACAGATGGAGCAGATCGAGTCCATCAACACGCCAAAGCTCGCACTGGGTCGACAATTCTTTCAGTAACATTAGGCCGTTTTAATTTATTTAATGTCTAATTCTAATAATTAAAAAGAAGAAAACAGTATGAGCTGTGGCATTTTAATTTAGTTAGTTTTGGGTTAATGTAATTATTCCTAACATCTGTTGCCTAGTTTATGTTCACACTTACAATTATCTGCAAAGTTAAATGTCATTTTTTCAGCTTTGATGTATTTAAATCTTTTGAATCAGGTGAGTCCTAATGAGAGAGTCATTGAGTTGATTCGTTTAAACGTCTGATTCGTTCATAAATGAGCCAGTCGTTTATGAGCAGGGCATTGAATCTTTGATTCAAACGATTCATTCAAATGCTGAATCATTCAGTAACGCACTGTTGCTGTGCGATACGTTATGGTTCGGATGTGGAAATCTGATCTTGGAAATATTTTGGCTGCTGAAATAGAACAAAAACAATAAAGCAATGTCACATGCCTGTCCTGTTTTGTGTGCACATGTGGGTTTTGTTATGTTGAGCATGTGCTCGTGTAATTGTCAGATCCCTCCCCCTTGTTTTCTGATTAGTGTTATTGGCCCCACCTGTGTTCCCTGATTCCCTTTTGATTTCTTCCCTTTATAAGCTCCTTGTGTTTGTCAGTCTTGGTCGGATCGTTGTATGTCTTGTCTTCGTCTCCCGGTTCCCTGTGTTGGTATGTCTTCAGTTTATGTATTTTCTAGTTTATGGTTTTCCACCTTGTGGGTTTTGTTTTGTGTTTATGTTTTATTTTGTCATAATAAATTATAATTCTTGCGCACATGAGTCTTCACCTCAGTTTTCTTTAGTTATAACGTGACAGAACGATCCGACCATGTCAAAGACTCAGCGCAAGAATGCACGTCACCCACCAGTCTCGTGTCCGTATTATGAGCGCATTCTAAGATTCCAGTCTCTAGCGTCCCTCCGCCAACAAGGGGCGGATTTAAGGAAGTTTGCGGGGGAGTTCCTGAGAGCGGCTGAGGGACTGAAATTGAATGAAGGACCTTTAAAGGACTTGTTCTTTTATGCGCTTGATGAGCCCATGGACTGGGTGACTAGGAGCGCGTACGAGAACGTCTCCTTTGAGTTAATGGTCGAGGGCCTCGCTCGCCTGCAGGAACGAGAGGCCAGGGAGAGGAGGACTGTTCCGGTGGACTCTGTTCCGGTGGAATTAGTTCAGCTGGACCAGGTCCCGGTAGTCTCTAAACGGAGGAGGAGGAGAAGGAAGGCTCTCTTCGTCCCTGTTCCGGAGGTGTCTGTGCCGGTGGATCGTGTGCCGGTGGTCCCAGTACCGGTGGATCGTGTTCCGGTGGTCCCGATGCCGGTGGATCGTTTTCCGGTGGTCCCAATACCGGTGGATCATATTCCGGTGGTCCCAGTGCCAGTGGATCATGTTCCGGTGGTCCCTGTGCCGGTGGATCGTGTTCCGGTGGTCCCTGTGCCGGTGGATCGTGTTCCGGTGGTCCCAGTTCTGGTTGTCTCTATGCCGGTGGACTCTGTTCCAGTGGACGCCGCTGGGCAGGAGATGCCTCCCAGGCGTCCTGCTCTCCCTGCGCCCCTGAGGCGCCCTGCTCTGACCGCGCCGACCCGGCGTCCTGCTCTGACCGCGCCGACCCGGCGTCCTGCTCTGACCGCGCCGACCCGGCGTCCTGCTCTGACCGCGCCTCCCAGGCGTCCAGCTCTCACCGCGCCTCCCAGGCGTCCAGCTCTCACCGCGCCTCCCAGGCGTCCAGCTCTCACCGCGCCTCCCAGGCGTCCAGCTCTGACCCCGCCTCCCAGGCGTCCAGCTCTCACCGCATCTCCCAGGTGTCCAGCTCTCACCGCGCCTCCCAGGCGTCCTGCTCTGCTCGCGCCTCCCTGGCGCCCTGCTCTGCCTGCGCCGCTGAGGCGCCCTGCTCTGCCTGCGCCGCTAGGGCGTCCTGCTCTGCCTGCGCCGTTGAGGCGTCCTGCTTGGCCCGCATCGCTGAGGCGTCCTGCTTGGCCCGCATCGCTGAGGCGTCCTGCTCTCCGTGCGCCGCTGAGGCGTCCTGCTCTCCGTGCGCCGCTGAGGCAACCTGCTCTCCGTGCGCCGCTGAGGCGTCCTGCTCTCCGTGCGCCGCTGAGGCGTCCTGCTCTCCGTGCGCCGCTGAGGCGTCCTGCTCTCCGTGCGCCGCTGAGGCGTCCTGCTCTCCGTGCGCCGCTGAGGCGTCCTGCTCTCCGTGCGCCGCTGAGGCGTCCTGCTCTCCGTGCGCCGCTGAGGCGTCCTGCTCTCCGTGCGCCGCTGAGGCGTCCTGCTCTCCGTGCGCCGCTGAGGCGTCCTGCTCTCCCTGCGCCGCTGAGGCGTCCTGCTCTGACCCCGCCTCCATGGGCGCCTGAACTTTGTGGGCCACCATGGCCTCCTGAACTTTTTGTTTTCCTTGTCCCTCCCTTGTTTGCCCCTCCCTTGTCTGTTCCTTCCTTGTCTGTTTCCCCTGTCCCTCCCGTGCCCTCCTGGTCTGTCCCTCCCGTCCCGCCCTGGTCTGTCCCTCCCGTCCCGCCCTGGTCTGTCCCTCCCGTGCCACCCTGGTCTGTCCCTCCCGTGCCACCCTGGTCTGTCCCTCCCGTGCCACCCTGGTCAGTCCCTCCCGTGCCACCCTGGTCAGTCCCTCCCGTCCCGCCCTGGTCAGTCCCTCCCGTCCCGTCCCTGGTCTGTTTCTCCCATCCCTGTCCCTAGTGGAGCGTCTGGTAGCCGCTCCTTAAGGAGGGGGTAATGTCACATGCCTGTCCTGTTTTGTGTGCACATGTGGGTTTTGTTATGTTGAGCATGTGCTCGTGTAATTGTCAGATCCCTCCCCCTTGTTTTCTGATTAGTGTTATTGGCCCCACCTGTGTTCCCTGATTCCCTTTTGATTTCTTCCCTTTATAAGCTCCTTGTGTTTGTCAGTCTTGGTCGGATCGTTGTATGTCTTGTCTTCGTCTCCCGGTTCCCTGTGTTGGTATGTCTTCAGTTTATGTATTTTCTAGTTTATGGTTTTCCACCTTGTGGGTTTTGTTTTGTGTTTATGTTTTATTTTGTCATAATAAATTATAATTCTTGCGCACATGAGTCTTCACCTCAGTTTTCTTTAGTTATAACGTGACAAGCAATCAATAAAATGTAAGTGACTTGATGTTAATGAATTGTTTATGGAACTGTCAAATGAAATCAGTGTCACATTTTCTGTCGTGATGGTATTCAGGAAAACAATATAAGTTGGTCGTGTCATGCGCTTTAAGTTAACCAATAAGACCTAAACCCACAGGTCTTATTGGTTTATTTAATGAAATTTTTAAAGGATATATATATACTGTACACACACACACACACACACACACACACACACACACACACACACACACACACACACACACACACACACACACACACACACACACACACACACACACACACACACACACACACACACACACACACACACACACACACACACACACTGCTCCTGCCCCTAAACCCACCACAGGAAACATTCTGCATTTTTACTTTCTAAAAAAACTCATCCTGTATGATTTATAAGCCTTTTGAAATGTGGGGACATAGCCAATGTCCTCATAAGTCACCCTCATGTCATTATACACATTTGTGTCCTCATATGTCACAAAAACATGCCCCCCCCCCACACACACACACACACGTTCCAAGTGCCCAACCATAACACTATTTAATTAAAATGCATAATTTGATTCAAATGTACACTGATTACTTAATTAAAAATGTCTATATCTATAAAGAATTTCACCTAAAAATTACAATAATGCACAGACTTTCATAGCTCGCTCAGATGACATAATTTACATTTATTTTATGAATAACAGCTGTCAGTTTGGCCAGGTTTGTTTCCATATAGTTATAGTAATTAAAATATTCTGGAGAACTTTGCTGAAGAGAAAGTTTCTTTCGAGGAGTGTTAATGTAAGCTAATGTGAAGGATATACCGTGTGTACACAGCAATCTTCTGCCAGTATTTTCACATATGGCAGGACGCTGCTGCTCACTCGCTGAGATGAGATGGGTTTGCTTTGCCGCACACACAGAGGAACAGATAGAGCGAGCTGCGGCAGATGTCTGGGTGAAACCACGGTAAACTGACTCAATCAGCCGCGCTCTTACGGGAACACAGAACATGTGGAAATCGGAGGGCCTAATTAACCGATTTCCTTCATGAAATTACGCATCTGCGATGGGTGATTGGACCACCATGTCAATTTGAGACCTTGATCCAAGGCTAATTGCGTATCCCTGAAAAACCCACCCAGGGACACGATTGAAGATAATCTGACAAGATTCACCCTTCTGGCTGCTAGACGCCGGTAATAGTGTGTTATACCCCTAGAGCCAATCACGACCGGTGCTCTTTAAAAGATACACGCCGAGCTTCATACTGCTCCCTCTGAGGCATGCAGGAGCCTATATGAGACACATTATTAAAAAACAAAATCAAAAAACTGACAATTTCTCCTTTAGGCCAGAAAAAGGAGCGGAAGGCTGTTCGGAATTGAATACTAGCATAATGCTTAAATGCACATTGAAAACAGTATGATATTACTTTATAGTCATATGACTTTTATAATGTAATATCATGGTATGTACTGTATGTATATGCATATAGTAAATTATATCAGTGATCCCAGTGCAAATATAATACTCGCCATTAAAAAAAGGAGAATGACCGAGAGAGAGAGAGAAAGACGATGCATATAAAGCCCGGTTTAAACCCTGCATAAATGCACATCCCCAGGCTGAATAATACTTTTTTTTCTTCTGTGTGAGAAATGAGAGGCTGGGGGATGATGAAACTTTTAAATCCGTGGTTTTATGGTGTTTTGTGGTGGGTGAATATATTACGTGTCAAGCACGGACGGGGCCAAAATGGCTTCATTTGAAAAATTGAGAAAGAAAGGAAAAACCATGCTGACATTTGTCTACACGCGCACATACACACACACACACACGCACACACACACACATGCAGACACACGCACGCACACACTCTCTCTCACACACACATGCTCTCACACAATCTTACACAAGTGTATAGTCCCACACACACATGCACGCACGCATGGACACACACCCTTCCCCTCTCTCTCTCTCTCTCTCTCTCTCTCTCTCTCTCTCTCTCTCTCTCTCTCACACACACACACACACACACTCACACACACACACACTCTCTCACACGCGCGCATGCACACATGCAATCCCTCACACACACAAATTAAAAAGTGGCCTTTGACTGCATTTTAAAGTCAACTTCAGTGTAGTGATCTGGATCATAAAACATTCATAGAATATGTAAATTAGTGTTAATAATATAACAACCTTTTAAGATTATAAAATGCATGTAATTGGCCCAATATTTGATTGGGCATGACCCCTAGTGAGGGCACATCGTTTGAAATAGCTGAACTCTGGCAGATGTCAGGACAGCTCATGTCTTGTCAGAATGTCTCTGAAGTCTCAAAAGAGCAAAAGGGGTCAGTCAAAGGATTTCATCAAAGTCCACAAAACGCCTGACGGGACAGCGCCTTTCCCTGTGGGCCAGCGGCTCTTAACCTCCAGCAGAGAAACTGTGCACTAGAGGGGGACACGGCAGTGGATTTTCAAACCTCACCCGTCCCACTCCCACACAAAAAAATCCCTTCCCATCCCAATCCCACGAAAAAACTGGGAAAAATTACTGTCCCAATCCCAGAAGAATGACTCCTGCTCCCGTGTTGTTTTTTTGGCCGGAATCTGTCAGTAAAACATTCAGTAGCCGACTGATCACAGCATGCCCATGAATAAAACCCGAAATGTTGTTTTTGTCTAAGATGGCTTTCAGTTCCGTATTATAATGATGCACACACATTAAATTCCATGTAAATCATCTACGCTGTAAAAAATAAAAACGGAAAATGTACTGGTTATTTTTTTGCCAAATGTCTTGCAGCTTATGCCGTTTTCACAGCTTCTTTTCGGTTACTTCAGACTGCTCGAAAATGTCAGTGAGCACAACTGAGGTATCATTTTTCAACAGTAGTCGTTGCACCGTAGCTGTCATGTCTGACTCAATTTTGATTATGATTTTCACGGCTACAAAATGCTTGGGGAAGCCTCCTGTCTCTTATATTATTGGTGGTTGGCATTGGCCACCAAATGTTGCTCGTCCTTCACTGACCCAGCCACACCAAAGCAAACAGGAGAGCATAGAGGCATATAGTTCATTTATAAACAGTATATTTGTATAGAGGGTATCATAAGCCCCTTTCACACTGCGATTCCGGCAAATACACGGATAATGCGACCTGGCATTTGTTCCCGGGCCGCTAGATTTGGTCCATTCACACTGCCAACGAAATACCGCAATATGTGCGCTTTCACACACAACCCGTAACGGTCCCGGGTCGAGTTGACACGTGACATCCTGATGTGACGTATAACGGCGAGCGATCTCAGCTTCAGTGCGGATAGTAAGGAGCTCCGTGGTCTCGACTTGTGTCCAGTTTGCGCTCATTTCTGCTTGTTTAATTTTAGTTTCTTTTGTATACGAACACTCTCTGCGTTTAAAACACCGACGAGCTCTTCTGGCACTGCAGGGTTGTGTTATTGAAAAAACAAGCTCTAGGAGTCGCACGATAACTACGTACACGTTGCGGCATTAGTTTCGGCTTTTGTTCACACAGCGCTCGTCCTGGGTCGAATCCCGCAATGTTACTAGGTCCCCGACCCGGGTTCAATTCGGTAATCAATTCCGGGACGTGGTTGCTTTCACACTGAAGGCGACCCGGCAATTTTCCGGGAATATTGCGGGTCCGACGTGCAGTGTGAAAGGGGCTAAAGTGTTAGTACAATTCCCGGTCCCGCCCACTCCCGGTAAAAAAATGTTTTAGCTCCCGTCCCAATCACGTGATTAATAGTGATTTTGTTTCCCCGTGAAACGAGATTTTTGATTACCGTGACCCGCGTGATTCCCGAAAAAATGTCAGCCTCTATTGTGCACTTTAGCGGCAGCAAAGATTCATATCCCAATTTTCATAAAATTGTATTTTTTATTTTTTAAGTGAATACATTTTTATGCAAGTACATTTACTTTTAATACTTAAAGTACATTTAAAATCAGGTACTTTTTACTTTTTAATTAAGTAGGCTTGTCATTGTAGTACTTCTACTTTTACTAAAGTAAATATGTCTCTGGTTACTTCTTGGACTTTTACTTAAAGGGATACTTCACCACGTTTTCATATTAAACTGTTATTCCCTTAACTAAGACGAGTTGATACACACCTCTCTCGACTCAGTGCTCTTAATCTCTCTGACGCGCGGTGACGATCTGATAGCATTTAGCTTAGCCCACGAAGCCCAGTTCATTCACTATGGAACCAAACAGAGATCAAGTTAGAAGTGACCAAACACCTCCACGTTTCCCCTATTTAAATACAGTTACACCAATAGTTGAACGATCAAGTATGGTGACATAAAATAAAAAGTGGCGCTTTTCTAAGCGGATTAAAAAGGAGAACTATAATGTATTGCGGAATAGCACTTCTGAGAGTACTTCGACTCGGTGCAGTAAAAAGTCCCGGCTGAAACATCCTCCCTCACATCTGGTGCTGTCAGCTTTTGGTTCTGTATGTTTGTTGCCGCCTAAACGACCTCCCTGTGGCCCGAATCTCTGCTCCGTGTCTTGCTAGTTGTCTCTCTTATCGAGTCACCCAGAGACCCTCTAAACGGCGTGGTTCACTTTCAGCAGAGGCAATATCAAATTGACACACGAATCAAGACCCTCTCAAAGCAAGTAAGTGGCGGTTGTAGTGTCAGAGCTCTCAGTCGGTGGCCATTGTTAACAACAAAAGAGCTGTGACAGTGTGTTCTCCCAGCAGAGCGCTCCAACGCCGGCCAATGGCTCTTTTGTCCTGCCGTGATTGGCAGTCCAACACCTGGTTAGATGCACGCGCGCTGTAATATTGCTCATCGGGATGCACTCTGGCGAGCTGTGATATCTTCCACGGGCCCGGCATACTACTGGCATTCCACCAGCTGAATTACAATCGACAGAAGAGTTTCGCCTCAGCGCAGGCCTTCCCAAGGCGCTTTGCTCTCATTGATTCTTGTTAGTGCTAGCAGTGAGTCTGGCCACTGTAGGGACACGATCAGGCTGGAGACCTTCTGTTTGGGAGACCAAAAATCACTCTGATTGTCACGCCTGGGTAAACCCAGAGTGCTGAGGACCAATGCATGACAAGCTAGCTGTCAGAACAGGTCCAATTCTCGACTTTTGCCTCAATAAACTCCTGATTACTGCTTACTAATAGTAAGGTAGTTGTTAAGGTTAGGTATTGGGTAGGATGAAGGGATGCTGAATAAATGGAGCACTTTTTTTTCGACTTGTGACTTTCCAAGGAAACTTTCCACCGTTTATTAAAGAGAAATGTATCACTGTGTTGACATCACAGCCTTCATTAGCATATCTAGTCTTCAGCACTCATCCTAATAGGACGCTCCACATTTACATCTACAGTCTTAAAGGTACAGTACAACTAACTAAAACCAAATTTACACTTGAACTTACATCAGTGTGATAAAAACTACCTAAAGTAACAGAAACCATCTTAGGAATAAATGCTGCAGTCTAATTTTTGTGTGTCTCATGTCGCATTCGATTTCATGGAGAGAACGGATTTATGAGCTATAGTGGATTCAGCCACTTATGGGCGATTAAACACTTTGGCTTCATTTTCCAGGACTTGTGCGGCACACTTGGTTTCAATTCACTGTTGTTGGTTGACATTGAAACTGCTCTGGAAGAAAAGATTAAGGGGTTGGGGGTAATTTGGGGTTTTTTATGATTTTTTACTAAGTTTTGCTTAGGGCGCCCAAAAGTCTAGACACTGCCTAACATTACAAGTAGACATCTACAATTTGAGCCCTTTAAAGTGCCAGACTGCATTTACTGCTGTCGCACATATCACCTTTTTGAATATGCTTGCCTGGATGTGCATATGACAAAATATTCACACTTGTTCATTAGCGTCAGCTCACCTATTGAGTCCATTCAGTTTCTCGAATGAAGTGCCTCTTGTAGATGTGGGGTAATTACAAACCAGCGCTGACAGGCCATCAGTCAAGTGCGCTCTCAGGAAACACAGGATGAATGGGAAGGGGAAGCCTGCGGGGAGGGCCGGCACTCATCTAGATAAAGATGTCTCTTTTGAAAAACAGCTGATGCCCTTTCTGTCATTTTTGTGCAGCGACTCCAACACGACTGTATTAGCGCAAATGAGATTCTCCAGGCATGCTGTCTCTTCTCTATGTAGTGAAAATTAGCTGAAAGGGACGGTGGGAACAAGAGGAGCTTGCAGTCTGCTGCCTGTCAGTGCAGTGATGGGATTTCATTACCATAAACAGAAAAGGCCTGAAATATTGATTTAACATGAAAGAAAACAGTAATTGGGCCATTTAATTTCAGTTTATTTAAAAGGGCAAGGTTATTCAATGTTTAAAAGGGAAGTTTGCCCCAAAAATCATACGCTTAGCTTGAAACATCACTCTCAGGAAAAAAGTTACAGTGCTGTCACTGGGGCGGTACCCTAAGGTACAAAAGTGAAAAGGTACAATCTTCTTTACTCACCCCTAAATGGTACATATCAGTACTTCAAGAGTGTGAATTAGTACTTTAAAGGTACATAGTAGTACCTTTTTGGTTTTGTACCTTAGGGTACCGCCCCAGTGACAGTAATGTACCCTTTTTTCTGACAGTGATGAATGGAATGCAAGTTACCTTTTCTACACAACATCTGAAATAACACTATAAAAGTAGTCCATACGACTTATTCAGAGCCATACTATAGCGGTGTATGTTTTTTTTTTTTTTTTTTTTTTTTGAAATATTCCCCTCCAGTTTAACTCTCCAATCTCAAACATGGGGCCTCGAGAAGCATGTTTGGGCTAAATGACATTAAACACCCTATTATACACCTGACGCAATGTGATGGCAGTTTTTTGCAAGTTTAGCCCCACGTTGTTTAAATAGCAAATGCACTCGTGCCCATCTTTTCACCCATTCAGCTGGTCTGAAAACCAGATGTGTTCGGCATAATGCTGGTGTGTCGCTGTTCTGAGAAATCGAAAATAACTGCGCCATTGACGAAAAAACCCTACTTGTGTTTTTTTAAAGGGTGTGTTAACAACGTGCCACTATAGCTGGCAGCGTAATGAGCGTACACTCTGCTTATTACACACACAATGATGCGCAGCAGCACACAAACATGCCAAATATTAAAATGAACAAGGATTCCTCTCTGGAGAAGCGTTCAGTTTTTCCGCTCACATGTAAATAGTGAATCCCTCAGGATGCAAGCACAACTGGCTTTTAAAGGGAATGGCAGATGAGACTCTGATTGGTTTATTGCGCATTACGCCCAAAACACATGACTCATTAAGACACTAGAGACAACCCTTTTGGACCATGTGCCTGGCGCTGACTGTTTTGAATCAGAGCTTCAGACCATGTGCTCAGATCATTAAAATAGGGCCCGTAAAGTCATTAATATGGTGACATATCTTGAACGTAAACTTGAGAGTTTAGAGTGAAGGGACAAATTTCAGCAAATAATGGAATAAAATATACTTTTATTGTGTTTTTTAGTGGTAGTACAATACCTACATTCAAACCAAAAATTATTCAGACACCAGGTATAATCTTTATATAGTGGGTGCAGGACACTATAGTTCATTTGGATAGCAAGATAAAGTAAATTGTGACACATTATACCCTATAATTCTTTATACAGTGGATGAGTAAAATTGATAAAAATTTGAGAGCAAAATGATTCAGACACTTTGACCTGAAGTGTTTATTGCTAATGTGACCTTTGACACACAGACTGAACAAAATGAAGCATTGCTTGGTCATTGATTGAGCTAAATTTGTATTGGCTAAATTTAACAGCTGATTGGTTGATTGTAAATCACTTACATAACTTTCTTTCAAAGTTATTTGACATTATCAAGATGAATTTGTTCTGAGTTGTCATATTTTATGGCTGTTTTCTAAACTATAGCTGAATATGTTTTGGTTTGACTATGTATTTAAAAAAAAAATTAAATCAGCTGTGAAATCAAACTAACTTAAGTGCAACAAACCTTAACTTTTACTGTAAATAATGTCCTCTTTGCTTTAATGAGAATTTTTTAACATTTAAACTCAGTATGCATGAAGCCGCAGTCCCCCCCCCCCTTTAAGTAAGTCTAACTAATTCGATTTACAGTGTAGATGGGGAAATGAGCTCTCACAATGGCTAATGGTCGTGATGGTAAAAAGCATCTGCTCAAGTTGAAGTGTAATTTAAATATCAGGAGAGTTATAAATACAGTTGTGGCAGTTAGAGAGTCATCCATGCAGATTCGGGTCACTAAAGACCCAATTATGAAATAATGATGATTGGCGAAACATTAATGCATTTAATGGTTAATAGAAAATCAGTGGAGGGAAAATAAAAGCTCATACGTATCAGCTTATTAATTAAGAGTATTTTTAGATGGGATTCACAGAGCATGTTTGGATCCCCGGAGGCGATGCCATCTCGTGTCTGCTCTGACTCATGAGCGCGAGAGGATGCAGGACACGACAGACGGCGGGAGGAAAACAGTCTGTTATTTGTTCTGTGGTGGAGTCTCTCAGAATGAGCTTCCTGATGAAACCCAGTGAAGTTAGTAATGTATTCCTACAGTGTGAAACTGTGTCCGTCTTCCTAGCCATGCTGGCATTCTGCATTTCAGCAGGAGTACACTGTGTCCAGAAGGATTCCTGCCCGTCCTGATGGCCATGGCTGGATTGTAAATGATGAGAAAGTCAAAGCCAAGACTCAGAGGCGTATGCTTCATTGAAGTGTCAGCTTAGTGTCAGATGTTTCTCCTAAAATTCCTTTGGAGAGAAATAAAATACAATCAATCAAAAATATGCTGCGTATCATCAACATAACTATGCATTTTATTAAATATATAGAGCCCAGTGAAATCATGTAAAGGGGAAAAGTAACGGCACTAAAATAGAGCTCTAAGGTATCCCATAAGCTACGAGAGCAGCAGAAAAAAGATTCCAAATCTTTACCTTTACCATTAGCTTTTATTTGTTTTATTTTTAATTTCATGCTAATTTTAGTTTCATTGTTAGCAGTTTTGTTGGGTGCTTTTGTAATTTTATTAGTTTTTATAAAATTATCTTGGTTTAATTTATTTTTAGTTTTAGTTTTAGCTATAGTTTTTATTTATTTCCAGTTCATAATTTTAGTATATATATATATATATATATATATATATATATATATATATATATATATATATATATATATATATATATATATATATATATATATATATATATATATATTTTTAGGGCCGAGACTTTAACGCGTTAATTAAGATTAATTAATTATGGGACTTTAACGCGTTAATTAATTATGCAAAAAAATAAATAACATAATTTTAACCACACTTATTTTTGCACCGTGGAACGTTTTTCAATGAATGAGTTTCGACGGGCCGATTATACTGGAACACCAACTAGCGTTCATGAGTCACGACAACAACAAACCATAGTGAACATGAACGAAGAAGCGGATGAGACCGTTTTGCTTGGCCCCGTGGATGGGAAATTTTTAGGGCTGTAACGATACACCAAACCCACGATTCGGTTCGTATCACGATTTTTGACCCACGGTACGATACAAACCTCGATATGGGGGAAACAAAACAGTTCAAAAGATATTTTGAGGGGAAAAAAAATTATTTATTAAATAACATTTGAAGAACCTGTATAAACTGAACACCAAATAACAATATTAACTATGCAAATTATTAACAAAATACCTAAGTAAATTAAACTATATAACCAAAGCTATAACACTTCTGTTTTCTTTATAATAAAATACTGTTGTTAAACTAAACTAAAGTCCATAGTGGAGATGATTCGAGCATCTTGAAAATTCTTCTTCAATCAATCTTACATTTACAAAGAACAATGGTTAATGTTTTTTCGCACTGAGGTAACTGAGGCTTACTCTCTGTGGCTCTCTAGCGCGTGTTTGGGCGGGGTTTGCTATTTGCCAATTGGTCGTGATATAGTGTGCGGTTATGGTCATATAGCTGTCTGTGGCACGGGACGTCCATCCATCGGTGGTGATTGTGATGGATTCAGCAGTTCTCAACCCTTTCCCACCTTAACCTTCGTTTTCTCCAGAAGTTTTGATAGCACATTTTGAGAGAAATGCGCCCGGCTCGGTAATGCAACGGGGCTCGAGCACACTAAGTAAATAGGCTACATGAATCCCTCGTTTTCAACAACCGAAAAAGGGCGCATATCCAGTGACATGATTCCATTTGCATCTGTAATTTTTTGTGCTCGATCTGAAATGGCTGGAAACTTTGCTTGGAATAAACTAGGCAGTGTAGGCTGCTGCTGTTGGGTAGTGGGGACACACTGCAAGCGTGTCGTGAGCGTCTCGGCTGCGTGGCGTGTCTGTTTTTATTTCGGCTCTCATGTTAACCGGTTAGAGTTTGCATAATGCCTGCGTGACACGCACGGAAAACGCATGCATGCTTCAAATAGAAGAGAATGCCTATTTTTAACTCGACACGCGAGCGTGTTGGAAGCGTTTCCAGGCAAAATAGAATAGGAAAAGATGTTTATATGTAATTTTGACACAAATGCATATTAATAAAATCCTGTTGGGGAAGCTTCTCGAAACACTTACGGCAAATTGCGTGGGTCTTGTCAACTACACGATTGCCATCCTTGTTCTCCACCGGCGAAATGTTGCCATACTGCTGACTTAAAAGTTGGACCTGGACAGGAAGGATAATTTTGGGAGTTGGAAGGGGTGTGTCACGATTCTGCCTTCACACATCGCGATACAGGTTCGTGGACCTGCATATTGCGATTTCGATTTCATATCGCATATCGTTACAGCCCTAGAAATTTTGTTTTAAAAAACAAAAGGATGGAAGCGTCGACAAGAGCATGGTTGTGAGCAAGCTATACAACAAGGAATGTGCGTATCACCGCAGCACATCGAGCCTCAAATATCACAAATACGCTTTTGCTACACTTAACGGCAAACATTGCACTGGTCTGCTGGACTGAAATAAATAAACAATATTTTGTTGATTAAGCTTATGTATTGAGTCATTATTCAATGGCATACTAAAAATACATGTGAAAAATTACTTCTCACTGTTCTCAAGTCAAATATTTATATGCAATTAAAATGTGATTAATTTCGATTAATTAATTACAAAGCCTCTAATTAATTAGATTCATTTTTTTAATTGGGTCCCGGCCCTAATATATATATATATAGTTTGAACAGGTTCATCATTTTTTTCTCTCTGGTTGTTGTGAGATAGTACGTGAAGCTTAGAGGAAAATGTCCTTTTTCTTTTAAAAATTGTTGCTAAGCAGTACTTTGAATAATTATTCTGCATCATTGAAAATGGGCTGATTTTTGGAGAAGCATTCAGTTTTTCCCTCAAAACATATGATACCTGCAACAAGATACCTGAATATGTAATATGCAATGCTTTTGTTAGGCCTGATACAGTTATTGTTGTGTGAATATTATTTTTATGACAATTATATGATAATTCCTCAGAATTCTCATTACCATAGTACAATAAGTTTATTTATTTATTTAAGCATAGTTCAAATTCAGTACATCAGATAGATATCATGATGCAACATTTGGTTTAGATCTGCTTAATTGTTCAGAAATTATGCTTCTATGTATTTTTAAAGCTGCTGTCAATAAGTTTATCCTTAAAAACTCATCTTTGATAATCAAAATGACATATCTAACCTTTCTCCCTGCCTTAAAATAGCTTGAATGTGACTTGACGCCATTGCTTCATTTAGTATACGTGAAATCATGAATATGCTAATTACCCCACCTCCACTCACTCATAGCAGCTCAGACCTGTTTCATTTGCTCAATGGCAAGTGGAAATACTGGTTTAATTCAGCCATATATGTTTGAATCAGAAGCTGATTCAGAAGTAGAGGAGGAAGAGTAAATTATACAGGTCCGTCTGCAAGCTGATGTGTCAAAATCGTTATGCATTTATGTATCGTGCTATTCAAAGTTGGACGCCTTTGGCTTGACAACATTGTTGCCAACTCAAATTCAGTATCCTTAGAAAACGGCATTGGAGGAAGGCATATATATACATAGTTCAACCCCTATATTGCTGTATGTATAATATCTCCTTAAAGGTGTTCTTGTGCTCACTGTAGAAAAGCCCCGCCCACACTTTAACGGGATTGGTTGCATGTTTGTGATGTGATCAGGGGCGATTTCAAACTGTGTTTTGAGACTCTCTGCAGTCAATAGTGTTGACTCATTCATTTGGACATGGTTTGTCTTGGAAAATACCACATAGACATATAAACAACATTAAAAACTTGATTTTCCACACAAGGCGTCTTTCTTGACATTCAGTAATGCTGTACAAAGTTTGAATCACTATTAAAAAAGAAATTAATTTCAATATCTAGTGTTACATTCTCCTTTTAGTAATATTTGCATCTTTGTCCACAAAAACCACTTCTATTTTAGAGGACAGGATTCGGGGTTGCTCTATTACAGCCTCTGTGTCCATGTCTCCGTTCCACCTCCACTCTTCTTTCATGTTTAATAGAATCATTTGAGAAAAACCAGCTGTGACTTGCAAAGCTTAGAGTGTTTGCTCGAGCTCTCTTACACCCAGCTGTGAGGAAGTGCTTTTCCCCTTCGCTGCGTCGCTTTTAATGCATTTCCTCTATACCTCTGAGGGTAATGTTATTCTCATGCACGTCGAAGGCAGCAGTTCACCGGCGCGTGAAACTGAGCGCTTGGACTGTTGGAAAATTAAGAATGGTGCAAAAAGTCAGTGGACGCATGCAGGACTAATCGTGTTTTTGCCAGAGCCGGCTCGGGTTGTCAGTTCAGCTTTGTCACAGATCTCCACTGATCCTGCAGAGCGTCTTTAGCTCAAACACCAGCGTCCTCGGGCCAGGCGAGTTGTTGTGAAATCGGATAGGTTGCCAGATCTTCATGCTCAGTGATGCAGGTGGAAGCTCTCAAAAGGACAGCTCAATCAAATAGGACGATTTTATGCTTATGCCGTACTTTGTTGAATTGTTGATAAAGTTTTTATTTTTGTTTGTTTTTTTGCATACAAAAGGTGTTCTCGATGCTTCATAAAATTAAGGTTGAACCACTGGTCACATGGACTTTTTTAACGATGTCTTTTAACGATACCTTCTGGGCTTTGAAAGTGTTAATTAAATAGCTGTCTATGGAGGGGATCGGAGATCTCTCGGATTTCATCAAAAATATCTTAATTTGTGTTCCTAAGGTCTTACAGGTTTGGAACAACATGAGGGACAGTAATTAATGACATAATTTGCATTTTTTGGGTGAACAATGCCTTTAAAGCTTCAGCATACCAAGACAATTTGGACAATTTCATGCTTCCATTTTGTGGGAACAGTTTGGGGATGGCCCCTTCCTGTTCCAACATGACTGCACAAAGAAAGGACTATAAAGACATGGATGAGTGAGTTTGGTGTGGAGAAACAGCCGTGGCCATTATAAAGTAATGACCCTTAGGGCATCAAAGTGGCCAGCGGCGGGACTGGTCCTGACCTCAACCCGACAGAACAGCTTTGGGATGAATTAGAGCGGAGACTGAGAGCCAGGCCTTCTCGTCCAACATCAGTGCCTGACCTCACAAATGAGCTTCTAGAAGAATGGTCAAAAATCCCATAAACACACTCCTAAACCTTGAGGAAAGCCTTCCCAGAAGAGCTGAAGCTGTTAGAGCTGCAAAGGGTGGGCCGACTCCATATTAAACCCTACAGATTAAGAATGGGATGTCCTTAAAGTTCATGTGCATGTAAAGGCAGACGTACCAAAACTTGTGGCAATAGTGTGAATTATTTCCATAATATATATATATATATATTTTTTAAAGTATGCTTCTTTTTCACCAAGGACAAGCTCCAAATAAATGACCAAAAAGCACCATAAACGTGTACATTCAGACTTTCAATAGCATTCAAGTCATGTGGATGAATTTTATAACAATTCAATGATGCATTTTGTCCATTTTGGAGCCAAAAGTGTTTGTCCCCACTGGAAAAGCGCTAAATGTCTTTGTATTTCTTTACAGTCTGAACGGTTGAGTCTTCATTTGAGTTTGAAATGAAGATGCAAGCTCAGTAATCATTATTGGAGCCCCTCGTGTTTGGGGCGAGACCAAAAAGCGTAGGACTTTGTCACTGGTTTAATGTGTTTCATCTGTACGCCGTGCCTGAGGCGCAAGGCATGAGCCGAGCACAGCCAGAGAAATGACAAGACCTTATTGCCTGATTTTCTCCTCGTCTCATGCCGTGATATGAGAGTCAGATCATTATCTCTGTCAGCTTTGCTCTTTCACCCTTTAGAAACTTTCCTCTCTTGTTGCAGGTAGCAGCAATTTTTCTGAATGGACTACAGCGCTCCCCTCTTTACAAGTTAGCGATAAACAGTGTTGTTTACAGTTCTCCTCTCTGTTGATTTACTCATGTGTCAGTCGTGACTGAGGTGATGTATTGTTCAGATTGATGGCACCCGCAGGGTAAGTGTGATATATGAGCATGCTGGGTAGGAAATCGAGATATTTCCTCCTAATACATGTTGGAATGTCACTATGAGCTCATTACGTTTCTTCAACTTGATGACAACTTGGCCTCATTTAAGGGGTCAGGAGAGTGAAATGTAGCTTATTTTAGTTCTCTGGCCTTTTCAGTGGATCTTTTGGTGTGTTAATGAGCTAAACAACCAAGGCTTTCTCTTCAAAAAGCCTTTTCACTGTCAAACATGCGCCTGTGTTATTCTCTGTGTTTAACCTCATTTTAAGGCATCTTGGGCATTAAGGCTGTTCAAAATAGCAGTAACCTCCTGAAGTACATACTTTATAAAATAAAGCAGCACTAAAAGCATTCTTCGAGGTGAAGGCAATCCCATAATTCAAATGGCAGATAAAGATAGACAGACAGACAGACAGATAGTCAGACAGACAGACAGACAGACATAGATGGACGGACGGACGGACGGACGGACGGACGGACGGACGGACGGACGGACGGACGGACGGACGGACGGACGGACGGACGGACGGACGGACGGACGGACGGACGGACGGACGGACGGACGGACGGACGGACGGACGGACCGACCGACCGACCGACCGACCGACCGACCGACCGACCGACCGACCGACCGACCGACCGACCGACCGACCGACCGACCGACCGACCGACCGACCGACCGACCGACCGACCGACCGACCGACCGACCGACCGACCGACCGACCGACCGACCGACCGACCGACCGACCGACCGACCGACCGACCGACCGACCGACCGACCGACCGACCGACCGACCGACCGACCGACCGACCGACCGACCGACCGACCGACCGACCGACCGACCGACCGACCGACCGACCGACCGACCGACCGACCGACCGACCGACCGACCGACCGACCGACCGACCGACCGACCGACCGACCGACCGACCGACCGACCGACCGACCGACCGACCGACCGACCGACCGACCGACCGACCGACCGACCGACCGACCGACCGACCGACCGACCGACCGACCGACCGACCGACCGACCGACCGACCGACCGACCGACCGACCGACCGACCGACCGACCGACCGACCGACCGACCGACCTTCACCACAGTCTGAGGTCCAGAGCGGTTTTCATGGAGGATGTCCCTGTACATTACTGTATTCACCTTTCCCTCTATCTGGACTAGTCTCCCAGTCCTACCGCTGAAAAATATCCCCACAGCATGATGCTGCCACCACCATGCTTCACTGTGGATGGTATTGTCCAGGTGATGAGCGGTGCCTGTTTTCCTCGAGACATGAAGCTTGCTATTCAGGCCAAAGAGTTCAATCTTTGTTTCATCAGACCAGATAATTTTGTTTCTCATGGTCTGAGAGTCTTTCAGGTCCCTTTTGGCAAACTCCAGACGGGCTATCATGTGCCATCTGGCCACTCTACCATACAGGCCTGATTGGTGGAGTGCTGCAGAGATGGTTTTTCTTCTGGAAGGTTCTCCTCTTTCCACTGAGAAATGCTGGAGCTATGTCAGAGTGACCAATGGGGTCTTGGTTCCTCTCTGGCTAAGAACCTTCTTCTTATTGCTCAGTTTGGTCAGCCGGCCAGCTCTAGGAAGAGTCCTGGTGGTTCCAAACTTCTTCCATTTACGGATGACGGAGGCCAATGTGCTCCTAGAAACCTTCAATGCTGCAGACATTTTTCTGTACCCTTCACCAGATCTGTGCCTCGATACAATCCTGTCCCTGAGGTCTACAGAAAATTCCTTGGACTTCATGGCTTGGTTTGTGCTCTGACATGCGCTGCTAACTGTGGGACCTTATAACGAAAGGTGTGTGTCTTTCCAGATGATGTCCAATCAACTGAATTTACCAAAGGTGGACTCCAATCAAGGTGTAGAAACATCTCAAGGATGATCAGTGGAAACAGGAGCACCTGCGCTCAATTTTAAGTTGTATGGCAAAGGCTGTGAATACTTATGTACATGTTATTTTATTATTATTTGTTTTGTTTTTCATTTTTAATAAATTTGCAAAGATTTCCATTTTGGAAAAAGGCTATAACATTACAAAATGTGGAAAAAGTGAAGTGCTGTGAGTACTTTTTTTCGGATGCACTGTAGATGGATAGATGGATGACAGATGGATGGATGGATTGGTGGGTGCGTGGATGGATAGATTTGTCTACAAGGCTAGGTTCTGGAACACTGACTGGTTTTTGACACATTAGCTTTGTAAAACCCTGTTTCCTCTCAGATCAGAGAGTGATCCGTCATAAGATTGGCTTCTCCTGAATTTCAGTGCCATTGAAGGAGTTTGGATGGTCAGAATGGAGGAAGCTGTGATCATCAAACAGGAGTTTGTCATCAGTTAGAAATGTTGATCAGTCATCCAATGGTTCAGAGTCGAATTGGAGACACATTCTCTTTGATGAACTCTGCAGTGTTAGCTCTGTCTTCTAGTCGTCTCCAGAATTCGAGTAATTGTCTGGCTAAACATGCGGTCCACTTGTCTGATTGCCTCAAATACTCTGGGGATGTTGGCGCTTCACAGTCACATTGGTGTCGTAATGAGCTCATGGTGGAGGGCGCAGGAAAGGACTGGTGATTAGAATTAATCATCCCGCTGAGAGGCTTTTGAGAAGAACATTGGAGCCGTAATTGGGGTGGGGGCGCCGTCCGCCATCTCGCCGCTACATATACTGCACTGGCCTCATTAATAACTGGGCCGATAGTGTTGTCAATTAAAGAAAACATCTCCGTAACCTTTGCCATTGTGCAAATCAACAAGGCCTGGTGTCTCTCCCAAGAATGCTAAAAACTCACAGTGATCTTTAAATGAAGTTACAACCCGAGTCTGTCCACGTAGGAAACGTGCAGGAGTGTGACCCCAAAAAGCAACCTTCAAGGTTGACAAGAAAACGAAACAGTTAATAATAAACCACTTGGGTGTATCTATGCAGCTCATTTTTATCCCTGTCATGTGTGTTAATTGGGGCTATAAATACAACGTTTAATATTAATTATTAAAAAAATAGAAAAATAACTTTCTTTATTATAATTTAGATTTGTATTATCTTTTAATATTTATAAATATAAAATATTTTTTAAATATATTTGTTAATATATAAATGAGTAATACATGTATAAATGAAAACCATATTAAATGTAATAAATAATTAAATACATGGAAACCATAATACATGTAATACATAATAAATAAATGTAATAAAAAAATAATAAAAAAATAATAAAAATGTAATAGATACATTTAATGAATGAATAATAAAACAATAATAAATAAAAACATCATAAATGTAATAGATAATAAATATAGGTAATAAACAGACTAAATAAATAAATAAACAAATAAATAAATAAAAATGTAATAAATAAGTGAATAAAAAACATAATAAATGTAATAAATAAATAAGTGGAAACCATAATAATTGTAATTAATAATAAATACATGTAATAAATAAATAAATAAAATCATAATAAATAAAAACAACAATGAATGTAATAAATAATAAATACATATAATAAACAAACAATAAAACAAACAAACAAACAAACAAATAAATATAACCAAAATAAATGTAATAAATGAATAAATGAAAACCATAATGAATGTAATAAACAATAATAAATGAAAAAATATATACAACCATAATAAATGTAATAAATAAATAAAAATTTAAATAAAAAAAACATAATAAATGTGATAAATAATGAATAAATGTAATAATGCGTTTCTTAATGACACCATTCTCCAGGAAGCTTAATTGAAAGTGATGTCTGAAAGTCCGTTTTAAGCCTATCTTACAGACAAACTTCCTTAAATTACAGCACAAACATATTCATTCAGAGCTCAAAAGGTCCTACATAATAGGAATGACCTTTAAATATTTGGAAGAAAATATGTCCAGCAGGTCAGCGGGGCATCTAACAGCATCGTTCTGTCTCCCATTACGGAGCGGCGTGTCAGATATGGTCATACTCCAGAAACACGAGCGAGGAGTGTATGAAAGAGCACGCGTGACTCACTGACCAAAGCCGCTATTAGAGTCTGCAATCAAACTGATGGAGCTGATTACAGACACATTAAATTATATTCATTTAGCACAATTGTGTCAAACAGAGACAGGGAACTGTGTGGGTGTTTAACTTGGGATTAGTGTGCTAAGTACAGGAACAGGATGTGAATGGAATAGAGCCTTTTCACACACTGCCATGAAGCGTTTTCACGGTCATCAATATTATACATTTCCAATTATCAATATACGCTTTTTGTATTTTCATTCTTTTTTATTGTATGTACATTTATATCACTAATAGTTTGTGTGATATTACTTTTGCATCATAATACAATAAACAACTTACCGCTGCTGTGAGTTATCTCACCGTTATCGATCTCACTCTATTTGAAAGTTGTGAAATCTCCTTTGTTGCGTTTTTCTTTTGCTATTTGAGAAAATAGGGACACCAGAAATATATTTAACGTATTCTCTCATTCACCGCTATACAAGTTAACCCAACGATGACAACTTCCGCTCTGAGAAACCCGTAAATGTGAAAAGGGTCTATAGAGTTTATGATACATGCAAACAGAAAATTAGCTAAATTAGCATCTTTACATTTAAAGGGATGGTTGACTTTAAAATGAAAATCCTGTCATCCTTTACTCACCCTCAAGATGTTTCAAACCTGTATGAATTTCTTTCTTCAGCTGAACACAAGGGAAGATATTTTGAAGAATGTCAGTAACCGATCAGCTAACTGGAGCCATTGACTTCCATAGTATTTTTTTTTCCTATTATGGAAGTCAATGGCTCCAGTTAACTGTTTGGTTACTGACATTCTTCAAAATATCAGCTGAAGAAAGAAATTCATACAGGTTTGAAACAACGTGAGGGCGAGTAAAGGATGACAGAATTTTCATTTTAAAGTCAACTATCCCTTTAAGGCACCTGTAGAGCTGTCACTCACTGTCGGTCACATCCGTCTGTCCGGTGTATCACTTTAAGATGGACTGTCCCAAATAAACAAGTCACATTGTAACCCGCTGACATTTTAGAATTACTGTGTGTGTGTGTGTGTGTGTGTGTGTGTGTGTGTGTGTGTGTGTGTGTGTGTGTGTGTGTGTGTGTGTGTGTGTGTGTGTGTGTGTGTGTGTGTGTGTGTGTGTGTGTGTGCGTGCGTGTGTGTGTGTGTGTGTGAAAATTCCATTCATGATGTCATAAATTCTAAATGTCACTGATTCAGATGTAATTTGCGATCCTGCTAGAGAGCCGGCTGTGGCTGGTGTTCTGCAGAGAGCCTGCTCGTGGTTGTGCTCTTGGCAGGTTTTGGTCCGTTCTGGCTGAACAGAAAGAGCTCACACGCCGTTCTGGGTCAGTGTCATGGAGGAGTCTCAGTGGAATTAGCTGCCTTTTATTTCATATATTCATATTTGACAAATATGCATTATCACAGAAATAAACATCCTATTAATATTTTAAGGACAATTATCTACAATAAGGCTAAAATCTACAATATAGATATAAATGTTTGATAAATATATCATTTAGGATGTCATAACTTTGACTGTCCTAATTTTGACTTTTTATCTATCTATCTATCTATCTATCTATCTATCTATCTATCTATCTATCTATCTATCTATCTATCTATCTATCTATCTATCTATCTATCTATCTATCTATCTATCTATCTATCTATCTATCTATCTATCTGTCTGTCTGTCTGTCTGTCTGTCTGTCTGTCTGTCTGTCTGTCTGTCTGTCTGTCTGTCTGTCTGTCTGTCTGTCTAATATTAGTTATGAAATATAAATATTAAAAGTATATCAATTTATATCTTACAAATTAACTGTAAGAATTTGTCATTAAATGGTTTGATTGCCAAACAAATCTTAATGCTCTTAACAAAGGGCTTAATTTTTTATGCAAATTATTATTTATTACCAGTATTATGTTCTCTTGAGAAAGTGTAACAAGGCCGTGTGAAGTAGTTTGAAAAGCTTGACGTTTCATGTGTAAAATAGTTTTAAAAGGCCAAAGTTGGAAAGTTTGGCCTGCAGTCTCTTCAGACAGATCGATTCCTATGTGGTTGCTAGGCAGTTGCTAGGCTGTTCTGTGTGGTCGCTAGAGCCTTTTCTTCTTCTTCCTTTTCTTATTTCTTAACACTTTTCTCATACTCATTGTAGAAACCAGGCGAGATTATGAAGGACTGAGTGAGATACAGAAAATGAGAAAGAGGGACCGTGAGACTTTGAGAGGAGCTGATTTAAATTAAAATACATGTTTTGGGTGGTTGCTAGGGTGCTGCTAGGCAGTTGCTAGGGTTGCGGTGGTATTCTGTTTGGTTGCTGGGGTGTTGCTATGCAGTTGGTAAAGTATTCTTTGTGGCTTCTAGGGTGTTGCTAAGCAATTACTTGGAGTGTTCTGGGTGGTTGCTAGGGTGTTGTTATGTGGTTTCTAGGGTGTTCTAAGTGGTTGAATAGGGAGAGATTATGAAGAACTGAATGTAAGACAGAAAATAAGAAAGAGAGGGCGTGAGACTTCGAAAGGATATTAAATTTAAATTTAGATTCAAATTTAAATTTAAATACATTTTTGGGTGGTTGCTAGGGTGTTGCTAGTTATTTGTTAGGGGTTGCAAGGTTGTTCTGGGAGGCTGCTTAGGTGTGCAATGCTATTGCTAAGGTGTCCTGGTTGGTTTCTAGGTTGTTGTTGTTATGTGGTTGCTAATGTGTTCTGATTGGTTGCCAGCATGTTTTGGGTGGTTTCTAGGGTGTTGTTATGTGGTTGCTAGTGTGTTCAGATTGGTTGCCAGCATGTGTTGGGTGGTTTCTAGGGTATTGTTATGTGGTTGCTAATGTGTTCTGATTGGTTGCCAGCATGTGTTGGGTGGTTTCTAGGGTGTTGTTAGGTGGTTGCTAGTGTGTTCAGATTGGTTGCCAGCATGTGTTGGGTGGTTTCTAGGGTATTGTTATGTGGTTGCTAATGTGTTCTGATTGGTTGCCAACATGTTTTGGGTGGTTTCTAGGGTGTTTTATGTGGTTGCTAGTGTGTTCAGATTGGTTGCCAGCATGTGTTGGGTGGTTTCTAGGGTATTGTTATGTGGTTGCTAATGTGTTCTGATTGGTTGCCAGCATGTGTTGGGTGGTTTCTAGGGTGTTGTTAGGTGGTTGCTAGTGTGTTCAGATTGGTTGCCAGCATGTGTTGGGTGGTTTCTAGGGTGTTGTTATGTGGTTGCTAGTGTGTTCAGATTGGTTGCCAGCATGTGTTGGGTGGTTTCTAGGGTGTTGTTATGTGGTTGCTAGTGTGTTATGGTTGGTTGCCAGCATGTTTTGGGTGGTTTCTAGGGTGTTTTATGTGGTTGCTAGTGTGTTCAGATTGGTTGTCAACATGTGTTGGGTGGTTTCTAGGGTGTTGTTATGTGGTTGCTAATGTGTTCTGATTGGTTGCCAGCATGTGTTGGGTGATTTCTAAAGTGTCACTATTTCTTAATACTAGAAACCAGAGAACTGTCAAGGGTGAGATTATGAAGGACTGAGTGAGATACAGAAAATGAAAAAGAGAGGGCGTGAGACTTTGAGGGGAGCTGATTTAAACATGTATTTGAAAGGAAACCCGTCTTTAATACTCACTGCACTACACATACGTATTCTTGATACATTTGAGTTGAAGTGCACCGCTGAAGGACTCCCAATGCACGATCAAGGGGGCCAGCGGCACAAGAGCAAGTGTCGTATTCAGACAGCCTGTTTGTCCATCAGGTTAAAAGAAAGAATTTATTCAAAAGAGGTCTTGCTGGAGCCGTTGTACATATTCATGAGCAGAGCGGCATTAGCATTCTGCCAATGCCAGAGAATGTTAGAAATCCCTTTCCTTCAGCTTCTTGTGGAGAAAGATAAAACAGCTTATTGGAAAGAGCAGGAACAGGATGCTGTGTTTTCCTTTTGGGCAGGTTTTGTCGAACGGGAGATTAAACCCTTTATGGAAATTGGTTATTGGTTTCCATAAGGTAAGCTCTGTTACCGGGGATGTGTGTTGAAGTGTATTTGAGCGCTGTGGATCAAATCCAGTCAAAGTGCCATCAAAACTGCAAGTTCAATGCAGTAAAAGTCAAGAATTGCTCTGAAATAGGCCGTTTTATGACCAGATATATAGGTGGTGAATTGATGTTATGGTATTTGACTTTACCCAAAGATGAAATTCTGACATCGTTAGCCTCGTTTCAAACCATTACGACTTACTTTCTTTACGGGATCACAAAAAGAGATAAAAGCAGCTGCTCTTCTCCAGTGAGTGGGGAGGATAATGTCAAGCCGTGAAAAATGACCACAAAAAAAAAAAAAAAAAAAAACACTATTTGAAAGTGTACACGTTACACTTCAGTTATATACTATTATAACATACAATTATAATATACAGTATATACAATACAGTATACAATATATAAAGAATAAGATTTGAAAGCTTTGGTGAGCCTGTTCACATTTATTGTATGCAAAAGGAGAAAAAAACTTTTTTTTAGTTATATAATGTTTATAACTTTTTAATTTAACTAAATTACAATATATATTATTATAATACTTAATTTTTAATTAATCGTTATTATATTTATATTCATATTATAATTTTTTAATTTAATTTGTTATACTATATATATATATATATATATATATATATATATATATATATATATATATATATATATATATATATATATATATAAATATTAATATTAATATTACCATTTTAATTTTATGTTTAATTTAATTTAAATCATAATATATTATATAATTTATAACACCTGCACACAAATAAATGATATTTTTATATCAATATTTAGAATTTTTATTTAATGTTTATTTGAAATTTAAATTATAATATATAATGTTACATATATAATTATATATTATATTATCGCATAAACAACGTTATCTCTTTTATCTCAGTTGTCTCTTAATTTTTTCCAGATTTTTTTCCACTACAATATTTTATATATATATATATACACACATCATTATAATAGAATTGAAAAATGTCATTAAAAGTTTTTACGTTAGATAGCTGATAGTATTCGTAATAGTCTGTAAATTATGACAGTATTATCTTTTTTTGAGATCTATTATTCTTTGAATTGAACATGCACTTTTAGAAGTAAGCCATCTTTCTGCGATTCATTTGAGATATTCCTCTCCTCTGACTGACTGTTTAAAGCTGCCGATGAAGCGTTTGACCTCGGCGTGTTTTCCCGGCTCTCGATGCGAGGGTTTCATCGAGTTCTCTGCCGTCCGTCTGAACAGCCTCTCTGTTCTCCGCTCAGAATCAGCCATTCTGTGCCGTCTCGCTCCCAGGACCTCGCAGGTCAATTTCATCGCTCCGACTCTCAGAAATTCATGAAAGGATGTCTTATTATTCTGCACATTTTCCGTTCATCACGGCTTCCCCAAACGTGGCTGAATGAATAGCTGCCTTGCAGGAAATTGAATTACTGTAATCATCAGGGCCGCAGCAGTGAACACTGGCACTGATGGAAATGAAGAGGAGG
Organism: Pseudorasbora parva; assembly: GCF_024679245.1. Lineage (NCBI taxonomy): Eukaryota > Metazoa > Chordata > Actinopteri > Cypriniformes > Gobionidae > Pseudorasbora > Pseudorasbora parva. The sequence goes on from NC_090191.1 coordinate 40,949,220, forward strand.
CTTGAGCACATGCTGTAAATGTGTGTTTGGGTCTTCTTCTCACCTGTTCTTCACAGTAAACCGGATCCTAATAGCCTCAGGACGTCTGTTTTTCACTGGTGCATCTGTCTGCCTGAGGCGCAATGGCTACAAAAGAGACAATTATTTCATCTTAAAGAAATAATCAGAAAAATGACACATCCCCGTTGAAAAGAGCAGCATATTAGTGCTGATTTATGGTTGAATTGCATGGCTATTCTGGTCAACTATAGCTAGACTAGCACTACAATTAAACCAGACTAGACTAGCATGAAACTCTTCTTTACGTTGGTCTATTTTGCAGTAATATCAAAATTATGTGAAGTTCATATTTAAGCATTGGAAGTTTTTTCAAAGCAACAAAATGAAAAGCAAAGAATCTATTTACTATACACGGTCAGAAAAAAAGGTACAGTTCTGTCGCTGGGGCGGTACCCTAAGGTACAAAACTGAAAAGGTACTAATTAGCACTCCTAAAGTACTGATATGTACCTTTTTATGGTACTAATATGTACTATTTAGGGGTGAGTAGTTATAAAGATGTACCTTTTCACTTTTGTAGCTTAGAGCAGTGGTTCTCAAGCCTGTACTGGGGACCCCTCACCACTGCACATTTTGCATGTCTCCCTCATCAGACACACCCAATTCAAATCTTAGAGTCTCTACTAATGAGCTGATGATTTGAATCAGGTGTGTTTGATGAGGGAGACATGCAAAATGTGTACTGGTTGGGGGTCCCCAGGACAGGTTTGAGAACCACTGGCTTAGGGTACCGCCCCAGTGACAGCACTGTACCTTTTTTTCTGAGAGTGGATTGAGTTTATCATGACATGGACTGCATTTATATAGCGCTTTTATCCAAAGCGCTTTACATTTTTGCCTCACATTCACCCATTCATACACCGACGGCGATGTCAGCCATGTAAGGCGAGGTTAGGTGTCTTGCTCATGGACACCTCGACACTTGGTCAGGTGGAACCGAGGATTGAACCACCAACCTTCTGGTTTGTAGACAACCTACATGAACCACTGAGCCACTGCCGGCCCATCATGACCCAAGGAACAGGTGTAGATAATGAGTAGCTATGGTAACTAACGAAGGAAACTATGTAAACAAACGCTGTAGAACCAGGAACTAATGACAGGAAGACAAACAGCAGGAACAACAATACACTTCAAAATAAGAGTCCTTAAACACAAGACAGGGGAACGGGAGATGTTATGGAAGTTCATATTTATTGTTGATTTCATGAGAATAATAAGGAGGTATTTGTTACCTCTTTTATCTAAGCAACAAAGAGCAAATGATGTGCATTAGATGTCTAATGCATACTATATGAGAGTAATTTATCATATGAAATCAGAATTTTTGTCTTGTTTACTAAGAAATATACATTTACTGAAAAGCTAAAACTGCATAAGACATTAAAATATTTAATGACAAATTTTGCAGCATAATGTCTTGATACTATTCAAATTTATTCAAGGCATATTGGAAGAATATATCTTGAATTATATTTATTTATTTATGCATGAATTTTTCTTTTTTTTCTTTAGAAGTTCATAGCTGTGGCATGATTTTTATGGTCAAAACAACAAAAAGCTAATTATGCACATTAGATGTCTGATTAATACCATGTGTATTTATGATAAATATACATATACATATATATTATGGTATTGTTTATAATCTTATTTTCCAGTAACATTTACTGAAACGCAAAAGTGCCTAATGCTATACGATATGACAAATTTTACAGTATAATGTCTTTATATCATTTAAATGTATTGAATTATGTGCATTTATGCATGCATGCATTTAATTAATTAGTTAATTTATTTATTTATTTTTAGAAGTTCATATTTAGCTATGGCGTGATTTGTATGGGAATAAAATTGAGCAAACTGTCAAAGAGCAATTGGTGCACATTAAGGCGGGCGTAGGCCTACACTGTGCGAATTCGGACACTCGGGAGGTTGTGAGATATTGCAGACGCTACGAGTCACATACTGCTACAACGCTGTATGTTTGCAGCCACTGAGCTGATAATACTCATAGATTGAGCTTATGTGACGTGCTTGTGCATGATTTGGCAATAGGGGACAGTCATATGCTGGTAAAAATCTGGCCGACTCCCCGAACTTTTTAAACATGTTTAAAAATTATCGTAAGGTCGGGAGGTGCTCCTAACGTGCACGGCTCATCTCATATTTCCTCTCACACGGTGCGAGCCACGACTATACGAGCATCCACGATGTCCACGCGATTTCTCCCGAGAAAAAAAAATCGTCTGCGAGTTCGTACGACCTCAAAAATCGCACCGTGTACGCCCGCCTTTAGATGTCTAATTCTGTAATTTATGATGAATTAAACACACATACAGTAGTATTTGATTACGGTGTGTATTTTTTTAATCATGTTTTCAGTAACATATACCGAAAAGCAATATTGCATAAGATGTTAAGACATTTAATAACATGCATTTTAGTAATGTGTGTAATTCAAGACATAATGACAGTATTTATATCATCTCTCTGAGTTGAGTCTGCTTGGCCTTGAGTCTCTCATTCAGACAGAAACCGAACTGAAAGCCTCCCAGTTTTCTGAAAGAATGATCAGGCGTGGTTCTCTGCTCATGTGCAGAGGTCGTGTTAGGGGTCACTTGCTGGTACTTGTATCTTTACAAGCCAGAGGAGCCGAGATTACTCCGAGGGCTTGACTTTATAAGATGATTTCCTCCACACCTTCATCTCCTCTAAGGACGGCGTTTCTCTGCATGCCGTATAAACAGCGAGGTCCAGTAATAAAAGCCGCAGCTGTCTGGCCTTCAGAAAACATCACGGCTGCTTCCGTTCGGCTGGAGAACGCCTAATGAAGCGGCTCTTTTATTACAGTGTCCGGGGAATAATCATGCCGTTTTATGGGGAGGCATGTATTTATTTGTGTGCTGGTTTTTCTTTGTGAATCTTGATTTGCACGTCTCCCTGATCTCTCGAGGTCTTCGCTCCACACCTGTCTTCGCTCCACAGATATAAACGCTCCATTGATTGCTCGTTGCTGGAGCGTATGCGCCCGCCTCTCTGTGCCAAACACAATGATGTCTTGATCTCTCTGTGCTGGCCAAACGTGGCTCTTTGTAGCCGTATAAAAGCACTCTTTCATGACATGCATGCGCTTCTCCTGAGCTATAAAGGAGAGGAAGATACAATCACTCATCTCATCCTGTTCAACTGCTGTCATCTCTCCTGGATTAGACCTTGAGTCAACTACATCACACTATTATCAGTTTAATGCATCTATCTATCTATCTATCTATCTATCTATCTATCTATCTATCTATCTATCTATCTATCTATCTATCTATCTATCTATCTATCTATCTATCTATCTATCTATCTATCTATCTATCTATCTATCTATCTATCTATCTATCTATCTATCTACCTACCTACCTACCTACCTACCTACCCATCCGTCCATCCTTCATTCTATTATTCTATCACTTGTCTTGCTATCCATCCATCCATCCATCCATCCATCCATCCATCCATCCATCCATCCATCCATCCATCCATCCATCATCTTTCATTCTATCATCCATCTGTCCATCTATCATTCTATCATTTGTCTAGCTGTCCATCATCCATCATTCTATTGTTCCATCCATCCATCCATCCATCCATCCATCCATCCATCCATCCATCCATCCATCCATCCATCCATCCATCCATCCATCCATTGTTCCATCATTTGTCTAGCTATCCATCATCCATCAATCTATTGTTCCATCCGTCCGTCCGTCCATCCATCCATCCATCCATCCATCCATCCATCCATCCATCCATCCATCCATCCATCCATCCATCCATCCATCCATCCATCCATCCATCCATCCATCCATCCATCCTTTTTCTATCTATCTATTATCTATCATTTTATCATCCAGCCATCCATTGGTCCATGGTCCATCCATCCATTTATGCATTTGAGTATGTATGCACAAATCTAACAAACTGCTGATGTGTAAGTGTGTGGGTCGGTCATAAAGGAAGCGGTTCAACAGTGATTCATTCATGAATCCGGTTCCACTGGTTTGTTTGCTGTCAGCAAAGACAACACACAATGTTTAGTCTTTTTACTATAAACTCACAATCATTTCTTTTGCTGTCATGTTTAGATTCAGTGGTGATGATAACAGTTTAGCACCACCTTAGCAATGCCATAGCAACACCCTAGCAATGTGCATAGCAACGTCTTGGCAACCAATATAAAAATACAAAAAGTTTCTTTGCTTAAGTATCATTGAAAATTACAAAACAAAATACTGTAAAATATAACTTCTCCACCTTTGCTGCGGTGCTGTAGATTGAGCGGTGATGCTAGCAGAGCTTTGTTACTGAACAAATGGCTTCTTTGTTGGATTCAAGGTTCTTTTATTCCTTCATGTCAGTGCGTACGGCGGCGCTGTTAAATCCCAAAAAAGTAATTAAACTCTGCTTAGTCATGCCACCCTGTGGGGATGAATTAAAGCTGTTTGTGTTTTAGTACCTTTAATCCAGCGGTAATGTTTTCCTGGAAGGTAACTCTACAACTCTGATTTAGTTCCCATATTTTTGATAAGTTACAGAGGCTCCGGGACATTATTTAGCATTTCGTGTCTTTGGTCTAATCGCCTTCAGGTCAGAACCGTAATGCTGCTGTATGGTGCATTTGATTAAGTCCCTGTTTTTTCGACCTTTTCTTCCCATAAAACATGCTTTTTTGTTGCAAATATTGGTTCAATTTAACACAAAAACCTCTAATAAGTTCTTCAGCAGGGTTTTAAGCATTTAAATTCGTTGATGCAAGAAAAAGGCACTTGTGTCTTCTGCAAAAGTGCCTTTTTCTGCGTCTTCCTGAGAAGAATGAATAGAGTCGGTCTGGAAAGCGTCATCCTCCGCATCTAGTCACGATGAGTGTCCTGATTTGATGAATCTTGGCTGTGTTTAGAAGCTCCGCCGCCGCAGTGTGTGGTGAAAACATCAGCTTATCCACAACCTGTCAGTCTACTCGACAACTCCAGCTGTCCGATCGAACGCTTCTGGAAAACTCTTTCCTGTCCAGGAATGTTTCCTAAACATTTTGAAGAGGACCTATTATGCCCTCATACAAAGTCCTGATGTTGTTTTCATGCTTGAATGATAGGGTTAGGGCCTATTTTCCTCATATTCTCCATTGTTGCAGCTCCTCTCTTCTCAGTCTGTCAGTAACGCTCTGTTTAGTTCCTGACTCTATGAAGCCCCGCCTTCTGAAAAGCACAAGTGCTCTGATTGGTTCACTCGAGCAGTGCGTTGTGATTGGTCAAGCATCCATCCATCCATCCATCCATCCATCCATCCATCCATCCATCCATCCATCCATCCATCCATCCATCCATCCATCCATCCATCGTTCTATCATTCTTCCTTTCAATGATCCGTCCAACTATCCATCATTCTATCGTTCTTTCATCCGTTCTTTTCATCATTCATCCATCATTCTATCATTCTTCCATCATCCATACAGCCAGTCATCCATCCATCATTCTATCATCTGTCTATCCATCCATTATCTATTTATCCATCCATCCATCCGTCCGTCCATCCGTCCGTCCATCCGTCCGTCCGTCCGTCCGTCCGTCCGTCCATCCATGCATCCATCCATCCATCCATCCATCCATCCATCCATCCATCCATCCATCCATCCATCCATCCATCCATCCATCCATCCATCCATCCATCCATCCAATGACAGATGTAAAGAAGTAGAATATAGACGTTTAATGCAGTGCAGTTTTCTCCTTCTCCACAGTGACTCTATCTCAGGTCTGTTTTGTATAGGAGACCGTGTCGAATGTTACAAATCGCTGTAGCTGGCATTATCAGCCTTATAATAATAATAATGCAATTAAAGGGAGGGTAATTCGTATGAAGGCAGACGTTTCATCCTTCAAATGCCAAACTTATAATGCAGTTTTAATGGGAAGTCAGGCATAAGAAACATCAGACACCGTCCCGGCTTGCGGATTGTTTCTATAATTTAGAGAATCATTTGAATTATTGATTAGCGTTCAGAACATGTAGTTTGCATAATGTGGACGTGTGTCTGTATTTCACCAGTGTGTGTGTGTGTGTGTGTGTGTGTGTGTGTGTGTGTGTGTGTGTGTGTGTGTGTGTGTGTGTGTGTGTGTGTGTGTGTGTGTGTGTGTGTGTGTGCTGCCAGCAGCGATGCTTCACACTTCAGTATCGGCTGTAACGCCGGCAGCTGCAGAACAGCGTGTTCGCTTTAGAGAATAGCAAACACGATTGGCAGAACAAACACTTGGCATGTTGACAACACAGAAATTACGTCGTGTCACTCTGCGTACATGGTTCTTGACATTTATCCACTATTACAAACCAGGTGCTAACCGGTGTGAAAGGAAAGTACCAGAGCAGGTGACAATAAATATAGTGGGGGGAAAAAACATCAGTCTCCTTCTGTATATAAAGTGTCCTTTGAGTGATTTCTGTCATGTATTGTAGTTGTTTTTGTTAACTGCTCTATTACAGAACATTGTTGGCTAGTGGTAAATGATTAGTCAAGCATCAGTTACTATCACTCCTTATCCTTAAAGGGACAGTACACCCATAAATGTTACAAACCTGTAAATACATGATGACAGAATTTTCATTTTTGAGTGAACTATTCCTTTAAGTAATAAACTTAATATTTTATGTTTCATTCTAGAGTTGGATGAATACTGAAATTCTCATTTTAAATGACCCCTCCTCCCCCCCAGCAAATTATATGAATGTTACATGGATTACAGATCAGATATGAATTATAGGAGAACATCATCAAACACTGAATGTGGCGATTCAGTTAAGAAATTGTCTTAACAAAAATACAGTACAAACAGATGCAAATATTATAAAACATTATTAAATAAATGTAAAAAAACACTAATGTAATTGAGTGTAAAATAAAATTTACTCCTGTGATCAAAGTTGAATTTTAGCATCATTACTCTAGTCTTCAGTGTCACATGATCATTCAGAAATCGTCAAAAAAGAAAAGAAATCTTTTGAAACATTATATTGTGTTTACTGTATTATTTGACCAATTTAATGAATCCTTGTAAAATATAATTGGTTTATTTAAAAAAAAGAAATATTGCAACCCTGCAACCATTTTATCATATATATATATATATATATATATATATATATATATATATATATATATATATATATATATATATATATATATATATATATATATATATATATATATATATAAACTAATTATTTTCCAAGTCCCCTAGAGTTAAACCGTCGAGTTTTACCCTTTTTTTCCCATTCAGCATAGATCATTGAATCTGATTAGACCATTAGCATTGCGCTCAAAAATGACCAAAGACTTTCAATATTTTTCCTATTTAAGGAAAAACACATTAAGAGTTACTTTAATGACAGATATTAGTGACTGCTGAACTTAAGTTTTAATACATGTTTTAAGATTTATTGATTGTAATCCATTACATCAAGTTATCTGACATAGTCAAGAAGGAGAGTGTCTGAGTTCTTGTCATATTTTATTACCATTTTCGAAACTATTGCGAATAAATTGATAATGTGAGAAAATGTTGAAGGTGTCTGAATACATTTAGGTGTATATATTCTTACACAATTCTCATTTATCTTTTCATAATAATTATGAAAAAATGACACCAAGCTTGGCAGCGTGTTCTCAATTTGAAGTGAAATGTTACAGGACATGCTCTTATCTTTTCTAAGAGCGTATATGTAACTCATTTATTACATTATGGGATCAGAATTTTCATTGTCAAACTAGCTGCGTTTACATGGAGCACTGTAATCGGTTTATAAGTCCAATCCGAATGAAAATGCTCCATATAAACACCTCAAACGGAATAAAAATATCCCATTATTAAAATGGGATAAACCTTTTCATGAACCGATCAAACGAAAATGTAACCATGTAAACGACCTGACCCGATTACTTTTGAGTGTGCGTCCTTATGTGACGTGATACATCGCGCGGCACACGCAGGCTATAATGAGAGGAACGTACATTTTTCTGAGGGGTAAACTTTTTATTTCGTTAGAAGTTATGAAGATAATGCTGGCATAATGACACAGACATAGCCGGGCTACACCATCTCATCTTGACAGCGTTTGTCCCAGGCACTTTTTCCTTCAGCTGCGCCTGACAGAAGAATTTATTTTTTCTGAGATGATTACACTTTACAATAAATAAAAAGCTTTTATAAAACCGTATAAGTCCTGGTGGCCGTTGAGAGTTGCTATGGCATTCGTGAACACATTCAGCTGCCGGAGAGGACAGCGTCGACATTTCTGATGCGGCAGACAAACTGCTGTGATGACTGCGATTGAAAGTCAGCTCATGTAAACCCCAGATCGGTTTAGATAACCTCTCATGTAAACAGTCCACTAAATCTTTCAATCGGATTTATTTTAATCGGAATGACTAAAAGTGTGCATGTAGACGTGGCTACTGATGCATTTTTTACACCCCTAAACATGAACTTCTTATGTTTCATGTCACAGTGTCGAACTGCGCTGTCACCATGCAGGTCTGGGATTCATAAAATGTTCACTATCATATCATTGAGTACTGGTATACCTGATGTGACAGTAGTGCAGCCTTAACAGTCACAATACTGTCACATCAGGATCACAGTTAGCCCGAAGCGCCTGACCTATAAGTGAATTAGTGCATACGGTCTCTGCTCAGAGCTCTTCTCCCCCAATGTGCAGCAGCCATGAGACTGTCATTTCAGCCGTCTCGTGTCTGGCTGTTTTTGCACTCTCTCAGTAGAGCAAAAGCAATCAGAATGGTGCATCGATCTCCCTTGTTCAAGCTTGCTTGAGGGATTTTACAGAATCTACACTTGGGTGCTTCTCAGACAGCTGAGAGCTGTCATATTCGGCTCTGGATATCAGCGGGAGGAAAGGAATAATTCACACACCGGTGCTCGGCGAGGACGGAAGGAAAGTCGGAGCGGCTGCCGATATCAAGCGCTCGCTGTTTGACCTTATTAAACTAAAGCAAATGCCAGCACAGCTGTCGCAGGTCGCCTTTTCTTGTTCTTGGTCACACTGTGTTGTCTTCACAAATAACCATAGCTAAACCGAGAATGGCATTTGTTCAAAAGCGTCCCTGGCAAATAGAGATGAGTGCTTCAGGATTTGAGTAAACACGCCGCGTGTCCTGTAGAGATTAACATCGCTGGTTTTGCAGCGTAACGATGTTGGGTTCAGATGGCCGGGGCAGCTGGAGTAGATTAACAGAAGCTCGAAGACTTCATTGTATTACAAATGTTGGGTGGAAAAGGCTAGAATAAAGAAATCGTTCACCCCGAATAGATCATCATCAATTTCACACCTTCATGTTGCTCCAAATTTGCAGTCTGATATGAATGCAAGTTGATATACTTTGTTAATGTTCCACATTTGCAATCTGATCTGCTTTTCTTTCTTCTGGGGATCACAAAAGCTGATTATTTGAAGAATGTTTGAGTCGCTGTGCTTCATAGAATAAAAGTAGACTGTGATTTTTACTGGCAATCTAAAACAAATGAAAAAAGCATCCATTAAAGTAAGTTTTCAGTGACTAAATTATATTTATAGTGCTTTTTTGTTTGTTTTTGAAGATTGACATTAAATCTATCTATCTATCTATCTATCTATCTATCTATCTATCTATCTATCTATCTATCTATCTATCTATCTATCTATCTATCTATCTATCTATCTATCTATCTATCTATCTATCTATCTATCCATCCATCCATCCATCCATCCATCCATCCATCCATCCATCCATCCATCCATCCATCCATCCATCCATCCATCCATCCATCCATCCATCCATCCATCCATATACTGTAATAAAAACTATACTATATACACACACACACACACCTATCAGGCATAACATTATGACCTTATATTATTATTATTCCTTTTGCTGCCCTGCTCAGCCCTGACCCGTCGAGGCATGGACTCCACTAGACCCCTGAAGGTGTGCTGTGGTATCTGGCACCAAGATGTAGCAGCAGATCCTTTAAGTCCTGTAAGTTGTGAGGTGGGGCCTCCATGGATCGGACTTGTTTGTTCAGCACATATATATGTATGTGTGTGAATTATAAATTATGGCCAAAATCCAGTGTATAGCGTTAGTTCTGGCAGGGCACGTTAGTCAAGCTCGCATCAGTGAATGTCAGCTGATCTCGTCTGCCTATCACAGCATGCATTTAAGATCCTTCAGTATTATCAGCTGCGATCGAGTTCTCCAGAGCTAATTTACCCTCCTCCATCCCCAGCTCCTCCTCTCGTCAGTCAGGATTTTGCATCTGATTCGCCCTGAATCAGACTAAATTCCCCAATTATGTTTTAACATTTTATTATTGACATTAATGCTATCTGCAATACAGCATTGCTTCTGTTCTGTTTACCCAGGAGGGTTTATCACTGCTCTCCCTGATCTTATCCATGATAGGCTCTATGGATACGCAGGGAGTTCTTGCCAAGAACCATACACTGCAAAAAATAATTTTCTTGCTTAGTATTTTTGTCTTGTTTTGGGGGTAAATAACTCAAAATTTAGAGAGTTTTTGCTTAAAATAAACTAAATAATCTGCCAGTTAGGTAAGAAAAATAATCCTGTTTTCTTTTTGAATTAAGATTATTTTTCTTACCCCATTGGCAGATTATTTTGCTAATTTTAAGCAAAAGCTCACTTAAAGGGGTACTTCAGCGCTGGAAAGATGAATCTTTATTTAAATTGGGTCATTAATGTAGTAGAAATGTGAAATTATTTTTGAAGTTGGTGCTTTCTAGACTGAGAAAAGACAGAAAATGTATTTTTGTCTCATGGGGATTAAAAAGACTACAATTCCCAGAATGCTTCGCTGCCCTGTGAGGCCATTCCCAAAGCCACCGCTACTGGATTACTGTGACTGAGTTAGAGAACAGACACTACAATTAAAAACTGAACGTGTGTGTTCAATATAACGATCGAGTCGCCGCATGAGTCTCACAGCACTAACTCAGATTAGGAGTCAGATTACATTCAACGTCATAAATGAGCTGATGAGCTCTCGTCATGAGAGCTGATGTAATCGCGACAGCATTCGCGGCATACATTCACAACGCGTGTTCAGTCTGGCACGTTTTCAGTTCATGCTTTTGGAAGCTTAACTTTATGAAATTAATTTGAGAAGTTAAAACACTTACATTGCTTAGCATCCATTTAAATTAATGCCTGCAGCTGCGAGCTGTGCTGTGAGTGTGATCTCCATCCCCATGTGCGGGTTCAAAACATGCGGAAATGGCTCCCTCTGCTGGCTGTAGTCTTTAGCCTTTGGCCAAAAATTTCAAAGATGACGCAAATATCGTCAATTTGCATCACGGGAGGAATTTTTCCAGAAATAAAATGCTTAAATCTCTCGTCTCAGGGGGATATGAGGGGGGGAAGCACAATCATTTGATTATACTCCAGGGTTTCTACTGATACAAAGCCATATGCTAATCGCTGAAGTAATCCTTTAATTTTTAGTTATTTTCCCCCAAAACAAGACAAAGAATTTTGCTTGTCTAGTAAATACTTCTTAATGTAATTTTTTTTTATATATTTGGACTTAAAATAAGACAAAAATACTAAGTAAGAACAGTATTTTTTGCAGTTTACAGCCAATCTATGCTAATTGTCAATCACTTTGACGATAGTGATCCTGACAGAACTATTCTTTTAAAGGATCTCCTGGTGTTTGTGTTGCAGGGCTCATCTCAGAAATGTGCAGAGGTTAAGATGAAGATAAAGTCATAGTGGAGCATGTCTTCTGTTCTGAGCTTCATATATTCAGCTGTGAAACACACTGATGTTTTTTACATGAGGAGAGTTTTTTTAACAGGTCATGGAGGTAGACAGGAAAGACGAGCCGCTTCACATGCTGGAATAAAGCGTATGCCACACATCATCGATGAGAGAGAGAGAGAGAGAGAGAGAGAGAGAGAGAGAGAGGGGGGGGGGGTGGATGGATGTGTAGCAGGAAGGCATGCTGCTAAGATTCGAGTGCGCTTGAGCTGCAGGAGATCGTGTATGAGAGGACAGAACAGACCTAACAAAAAAGTGGTCAAGGAAAAAAGCCAAGAGTGCATCTCCAAACCTCAGAGCTTTCTTTGTAATGGAGCTTCATCACGATGCATCTGAATGGAGCATAAAAAGGCAGGCTATAACTGTGAGGGTCTCATATGGTAGTTTGAAGCTGAATGAGATGCAAGCCTGAAGATGTGGAGCATATGTGGTGTCGTTTTCAGGATCGGGACCTCTGAGCCCAATCCTGCTCGCCCCTAGGGATGCAATGTCACATCCATTACTAAACCTCCTCATGGAAGTGTCACTACCAGAACGATCTGCCTTATTTTGCCACTGACTGGTCATGCTGTAGTCTAATCTAATCTGTACACCGTGCATAAGGTCCACTGTATGCATACTTGGTTGACCTAGTTCATTTTTTTTTCTAAATGCACCTTGCATTGAATACTTTATCCAAACTTAAATAAGCTTGACTTTTCTTTGACCTTCTATTTCCTGTGTGATGGTGAGAAATTGTCTCCCAAATCTTCATTACCTAATTACACTGCCAATATTGACCCTATTAACTTTGTTAACACACGCACCTGGCCTCATATGAACACTGCATGTTTGGTTTCGTATTTTTCCTTAAAGGTATTCAGGCTGTTGGATAATTTAACCAACACCCTAGCTATTTAACTCTTTCCCCGCTAGAATTAGTTTTTTCAGCCAGAGCCAGCATTTTTTAATTTTCACAAAACTTTCATGGCCCCAGAATATATTGTTGCATGAATGTTTGAACATGAAATATATCAGAAGAAAGAACAAACACTCTGCTTTTAAACAAAACACTTTTATTCTAGCTTACTGCATTTTTTTATCAACACTTGAATGTGGGCAAGTTTTATTAACAAAAAAGCTAAGTTTTGAACAAAAGCCTGAGAATATCAAGTTTTGTCAAAGACTACGCTGAGATTGGATTCAGACTGAGAATACTGCGTCCATCAACACTCCTAATGCTTCACATTTCTGTAGCTCGTCCTGGGGCGACTGTTCATTCAGTAACAATAGGCAGTTTTGATTTAGATGCCGTTTAATGTCTGATCATCACATTGGGGTGGCAGTGGCTCAGTGGTTCATGTAGATTGTCTACAAACCGAAAGGTTGGTGGTTCGATCCCTGGTTCCACCTGACCAAGTGTCGAAGTGTCCTTGAGCAAGACACCTAACCCCAGCTGCTCCCGACGAGCTGGATGGCGCCTTACATGGCTGACATCGCCGTCGGTATATGAATGGGTGAATGTGAGGCAAAAATGTAAAGCACTTTGGATGGCCATAGGGTCTGTTAAAAAGCGCTATATAAATGCAGTCCACATTATGTGACATTGCTTTTATCGCTTGTTTCTGCATCTTCGCTGAATTAAAAATGCATTGTGAAAACATATCGTCATCTGACAACAAAATAGCATGCTACTACAGTTGTACGTTATGATTTCAATCAATTAATTTAATCAGTGCATGCATTCCCTGAGAACTGAAGGTCATGAACTGGCTTTTTTATTTTATTTATACTGTTGTCTGAGGTCAATTTATGATGTTTGTGTGGTTTTTGCATTCAAAACATCATAATGAATAAGTATTTGGCTATTTTCTACCCCGGTTGGGCTGCTCAGTTTTGATGGGTGTGCCGCATTGAAGACTTGGAAGTAAACGCCCACTGCGATGATTGGATAACAGTATTGCATAATAATGAGTTTCGACTCCCCCGTCAGTACATGAGGGGAATTGTTTTGAAAACTTTCAATGTGGAAAAAAATGGCAACCAGAATGATTCGCCCATACATGTTCAACCCAGAGTCCAATCCCGAATTCCAGGACAATGAACCAACAACACCTCAAATACAAAGGATACTCCAGCCTGTGATAGCATGGTACATTCATTATTTTTAGTTAGACATGTACACATAATCAAAAGATATCAAACGATCTGTAACAATGCAATACTATCACATACACTGTACAAAATATTGTTGGTTTAACTTTAAAAAGTAAGTAACCTAGTTTCCTTAAAAATTTAAGTTTATTGAAATTAAAAATCTGAGTTGATATAATGAAGGAAATTGGTTTACTAAACAGAAACTCAAAATATTTTTGTATCTGAACCAGATAAGAAATGTGATAAATCATGAAAATAGCACTATTTGGCATGTTTCACTGCGTCATCAGAAATAAAACACACACAATTACCCAATATGCTTCTTTAATAATAATAATAATAATAATAATAATAATAATAATAATAATAATAATAATAATAATAATAATAATAATTGAATAATTGAATTGAAAAGTTTCTCAATTCTCCAAAAAGTTCATTGTATTAACTCAATGAAACTAAAAATTTACTCTAAGCAATGAACTCAAAATTTTAAGGCAACCAGGTTACTTATTTTTTAAATATTTGTTTTACGGTGTATACAATTTTTTTTTACTCACATAAGTGTGTTGAGTTGAGTGTGTTGGATTCCTGTCGGATCCAATATAGAAGCACAGCATCGTTTTTTTAATCTCCTTGTGTCTGCAAATACAATCTCTTGTTTACAACAGAATCCGCAGTGAAATGGAGTGAACAAACGTGCAATGTCTTACCCACGTGAGCTGGAACTTCATTAAAAATAAAGTTCATCCGCATCCGAAGGAAGCTTATACAGCGACTGTGTTCTTCCACAACCAGGCACATGTTTAATGCTTGGTAGCTCGATCTGGTTTAACGCCACATTAGTCTTGCACAGCCAGACATTCAGATTGACTCCCAAGAGGATGTTTGAGTGACATGTAACCTGACCAATCACAGCTTGTTTTGCCATATGCATCAGACGTTCAGCCAACGGTCTGTGGGCGTGGCGACTGACGCTGAGACTAGCGCCATGTGGGCCTGTGTTATTTACCCATTACATGTCATTCGCGAATCAGTGGGCGGGGCTACAGAATTAGGTGTTTGTCTTCTTCTGTTGGGGCTCTATGATGTCAGGCAAATTTGCAGATACCTTGTTTGATAAATCAGTTTTTATTTGACTAACAAGGCAGTTTTCAGCTCTGAAACGTACAGGATATTCTTATATTAACATGAACTTTTATGTATCAAAAGCTCAAGGGAAAGCTGATTTATCAATTCATGAGCCCTTTAATGCTGTAAGAGTTCAGCTAAACAGATTTGAAATATTAATCATTGCATAATGCACACTCTTTTTCACACTATTTATTTTAAAATAGTAAGCAGTAATTGGGTCAAAGGAGGCTGGTATTTATATTCTGAAAGCTTCTTTGCTCTAGACTGTGTTATCGCATACTGTATGACGGCTCTATTATTTCTCTGCTTCTGTCCTTTCTATGATCAAACCCTAATGGTCTCCAGTGTTTCAGTCTCTTCAGATGTGACGTTCTTTATACTGATACGGTCCACATTCGTAAGATCCCTAAGAGTAATTGGGCTACGAATCCAAAGGCCGTCTAGAGTGCGTCTCTCTAGTTTCATGTCATAGCAGACTCAAAATCTCAGTAATAGGTTCACACACAGGTCCTGCTTTGATATTGTCTTGTGAGATGAATTGTGACTTTGTGTTGCAGACGGAGCAGTGCTAAAGCTTGTGTTTTCGTCTGCTCTGTTGTCCGTCACGACTACACAATATCAGCCCAATTTTGGCCCAATCAATACGATCCGTAGGCGCTACTAGGTTGAATTATGCAATGGAGAAAAGGTTTATAGATATTTTTTCCTTAAGCTCTCTTTGGAAGATTGACAGCCTGTCCATCCTCTTTCTTACTTATTTTGGGCTTTTCTGACGACAAGACAGCCAGTACAAAACATGCAGCCATTGTTTGCTTACACTCTAAAAAATGCTGGACTAAAGTTGGGTTGAAAATGGACTAACCCAGCGATTGGGTTGTTTTAACTCAGCAATTGGGTTGTCTTAAGCAACATTTAACCCAACCGCTGGGTTAAAACAACCCATTTTGTGGGGTTAAAACAACTCAACCGTTGGGTTAAAACAACCTAAGGTTAGTCCATTTTCAACCCAACTTGGGTTGTTCTTAACCCAGCATTTTTTAGAGTGTAACTCTTGTTCCCATTAGACAGTCCTTATTTCTGCCTTCTCAATGACATTGTGCACGTTGTTAAAGACGGAGAGAGATGATCGGTCGGGAAGCAATGTGTATTTTGAAATGCTTCTTGTCCGCGACTTGACAGGAATATAGGAGTCAAAGGCCCTGTTTAGCTGGTATTACGATGCGTTTTGGTTGATCAGCTTAAAAGTGGACGAACCAGTGATGCTAAATACAGATGTAAACGGGGTCTTAAACGCTTTGAGCTGGTCAACTTTTGACAACTTCCAGAGGATTGCTTTCGTAGTGTTAAATGCTCATGGTCAAATGCATTCGAACAGCCACTAAAAAATAAAACCCTGCTCTCCGCCTACTGACCTAATGCATAAACTATGAGAAGCGCGATAGCCAGACGGGATTTGGAGACCCAAATTTGGTCTGAAGATGAAAAATGTGATACTCTCCCCATTTCTGCGTCCAAACACGCACTCACAGTGTTTGGCAGGTCTCACATCTGTCAGAGCAGAAACTAAAGCTGCTGCTCTCTGTGTGTTTTTATGCTGTCTCTGGTCACGTTCAAATCTCACAAGCTAATTTTGTCCATCAGATTGAAAGATCTGAAAAAACTCATATATTTACCCTCCCATATACCCTCCCCCCAAAGAAATCAGGACAGAAGTTGTTGAAAGTTGACAGAAGAGATGGATTTAAACACCAGCGAATGTGTTTCCCTCGTCTACTTGTGATCTGATCGACCAAAACCCTTCTTAAAACCAGGTGTAAACAGAGCCATAATCTAGTGCAAAGGGTGTGGGATACACTACACTAAAAATAGTTTTCATATTTTGTCACTATTTTACGGTTTGACTGAACTACTGTATGAAATGAATAAAGAAAGTTGACATTCCTTAAAATGTGTCAATTGCTAGGCCATTTAGTTAGCCTAGAAATCTAGACACACCCTAGCGGCAGCAAATCTAATCTGCCCGCGAGTGTCGTCTAGCAACTCTCAATACCCTTCTGAGCTTTATTCGCCTAACTCTTGTCGGGCCAATCACATCGTGTATAGAGTCGGTGGGCGGGGCCATAATGACGACGGCCGAGTTGCGTTTGCGTGCTTCTAGTAAACACAGAAACTGGCGAACGGCGGTCTTTTGAATCAGTATTGACTGCGACTCTGGAAGACTTGGAGTTAAGCTTTTCTCTGAGAAAAGAACAAAGAACGGCACTGAAGTCATTCTTAAAAAGGGAAGATGTGTTCTGAGTTTAGCCGACCAGATACGGCGAAAGTTTAATCTGTCAGCGAGCTCCGCTTCACCTTCGTTGCTCTGGTTGGTTGTAGCGCTATCCTATCGCGTGCAGAGGGAGTTTGACAGACAGCCGTTTATCCGCCCCTCAGATTGAGCTGTCAATGGTGAGTTTCCAGACCAAACATCTCGATGTGGGTCAGGCTTGTCAGGCTACCATTTAGTATGAACTATTAAAAATATTACACAGTGACACTTCATATAATGGTACGCCAACAGACATTCTACTGACTATAAGCAAGTACATGTCAACTTAACCTGGACATAACAGTCTACTAATACAGTAAGGACTGGTAGGTACAAAGTTACTTATTGTTAGTATAGGGTATCTAAAGGTGCTACCAAAGTAAAATGTTGGTTAGGGTGCAACTATGAGGCTATTTGATGAAGCACTTGAAGGATTTGCGTTTTTGGTCAAAGCATGAGGTCATAAATATATGTTTTTCAAAATGAATTGATGTTTTAATGCTCCTTAGTGTTTTTATAAAAGTAACATGTCACCATTAGAGTGTTTCATGCTTTGTTCTGTAATGTTTCCTCCACTTTGCATGCTTTGTTTGGTGTGTAGAATTTACTCTATAGAAACTTAAAGACAAACTGAGACAATTCTGTATTGCTAAATTATTTAATGTTAATGCTCAGCTTAAAACTCGGACCCACAAGTAAAGAACGTTATTAGTTTTGAGTTTGTAGAGCTTATTATATTATGTTTGCTGAAGGCACAGACAATCTGATACAACCAAGTATGTTATTATATAATTTAATAGTACAAAAATGTAATTTAATAAAATTAAGTTCTCAACATCTTACTTGGCTTGTTAAGCATGGCTAATGATAAGTGCTTCATTCTATTGGGTCACTTATTTACTGAGTGCACTTTAAAAAACATGGAAAAAGTGCATACTTTTTTTTCATGCATCCTTAAAAAATTGCCTTTGGCAAAGTAAATTCCTGTAGCTAAATAGTATTTGTTAAGCACCATGCTTGCTAGTTAAAGAATTGACGTTATTACCCAGTGCCATGCTGGCAGTAAAGCAGGGTTTGGTAATGGTGACTCACGACCCATCGCTCTGCAGTTTTGTGTATTATAAGTCACTTTGCAAATGCATCTGCTAAATGATATGTAACATGATTTCCCTCTTTCCTATTCTCTTCATTAATCAGTCTCATCAGAGCTCATACTGCAAGCCTGACAGAATATTGCGTGCATTTAAAAATGTCAATATTTGAATTGCATAGTGAGACTAATAGACCAGCAAAATCAACGGCCCAAAAATCAGCATACGGCGTGACGGCAGAGAGAGATGTAGATGGAGGGGGAAGAACTTCGTTTCAATACTAATCGACAGACATATTCTTTCTTTTCTGTCACGGCACATTCACAACCACTGCACTGAAAAGGAAATATTCTCACTCCATATTCAGTTGTGCGGCAGCAGGGGTTACGCAGTTCTTCTGTCATAATGGTGATGAATTTTTCATATCTTCTTAGAGAAAGTCATAACGTTCCAGTGGAATAATGTAAGCGTGCTTTTGCTGCATGTTGTCTGGTCTTTAGGTTCTATCACAGTTTGGGATTCATGTTCAGGAGCTCTTGTTTTGAATGGGTTCATCTTTACTAGTACCCCTTTAGTTGAGTATCAAACGGACTTTTTCATGGACTTGAAAGAATAGGTTCATCATTTACCGTACTTCAACTTTGTCATTCAAAAGGAGACATTTTGAAGAACACTGGTCATTGTCTTTTTAAGCGGTTGCAATTAATAAGCACTGAACCTTTCAAGCTTCAAAAAGGAAGCAAAGACACCGTAAAAGTACAATTAATGTCCTCTGAATCCATGAGAAACTACATTAACCCATAAACGTTCTTTCCAGTGAGCCATTCATCGAGTTGGACTTGAGAACCAGATCAGTCCGACTCGTATTGTTTTTGTGAACTGAATCAAATCGTTCACTTGTTTAAAAGAATGACTCATTTAAGAATCAGGCACCTCTACTACTTTTAAAGAGAGCTAAAGTCAAAATCACGACTCTTCCTCCATCGTATAGATCAGTAGAGCTGGGAATCAATTTCAGAATAATCGATTCCAAGGCGTTGGGAATCGAGAGTCGGCTCCAAAGTTGGGAATTGACTCCTCTTTTGGACCCCTTTTCAGTTAAACAGAGATAATTAATTTGTCTCTCGCACACTAATAGTGATCGGAAGTCCATTTCATTTCTGCAAAAGATTAATTTGGACAGTTTGTTTCGATGCTTTGAATGTGTTTCAATTAGTTGTTTAGCATCATGTAATGACGTCACAAACGTCTTTGTTTTATGGTGTGCCATGCTGAAACATTCAAATAAAGCCATTATTACCTTTCATTGACTTAAAGGGATAGTTCACAAAAAATAGAAAATGTGATGTTTGACTGCTTACCCCCAGGGCATCTGAGATGTAGGTGTGTTTGTTTCTACAGCAGAACACAAATGAAGATTTTTAACTCCAGCTGTTGCTCGTATAATGCATGTCAATGGTAACAAAATCTATGAGAGTAAAAAAAAAAACATGCACAGACAAATCCATATTAAACCCTGTGGCTCGTGAGGATAAATAGATGTCTTAAGACACGAAACAATCGGTTTGTGGGAGAAACACAACAGTATTTATAAAATGTGTTACCTTTAATACACCACTCTGTCCAACAGTCTTGAGCACACAATCACTTCCTGTATAAGTGAGGTCGATGTACACGATCTGGTGTAGTTTACGCGACGCTGAAAGTGGTTTTTCGCACGTATCTCTGCGCCAAATCGTGGACATTGACCGCAGTGATTGGAAGTGATCGCACGCTCAAGGCTGTTGGACATAGTGTTGTATTAAACGTAAAAAAAATATATAAATACTGTTCTGTTTCTCTCACAAACCGATCGCTTCATGTCTTAAGACATCAATGTATCATCACGAGCTGCAGGGTTTAACATGGATTTGTCTGTGCATGTTTTCTTTACTCTCATAGATTTTGTGACATTCACATGCATTACACGACTAACAGACTTCAACAATTGGAGTTAAAAATCTTCATTTGTGTTCTCCTGAAGAAACAAAGTTACCTATCTTGGATGCCCTGGGGGTCAGCAGTTAAACATCAAATTTTCATTTTTTGAAAAGTTTTTTGTCATTAATGGCTTCCTTCTGTGATCCTGCATCTTGGACAAGTTTACAACATTTTGCACCCAAAGCACACAATACATACAATATTTAGGCTACATTGATGCCCAATCACAGGTATGTTCTATAAGTCTAAATTCTATAGAAATTGTAGAAATAAAAGGCTTTTTTTCTTCTTTCTATAATCCAATAATAATTCTGAAAGAAAATACACCTAAAGCACAGATTAATGACCGAGAGCCTTTACTGTTGCTATAGTAACGAACGCAACTTTCTTGCCAGTTGAATGACAAATAAGCCGCACACTCTTATTTCAATAATGTTGTTAATATTGTAGTTATTTTAGTGAACAGTATGCCTTGTACATTCTGTGCAAAAGCACACAGTTAATGAGTTGTGTGTGTGTGTTTGTTTTCATTTTATTTTTTAAAAGCACATTTACTGCTGGGCAATGGGCCATTTCAGGGGAATCCATAATTACAATTTAAAACCAATCAGAGTTATTGAAATGCATCTTCATTTTACAAAGAAGGCTTTAGAGAATACTCTCTGCATCTTTATGTTCTGTGGTCACTCCAAGACTAGCTCCCTTCAATTTTTCATGAAAAAATAAATAAAATAAAAATCGAAAAAAAGATTCGAAAACAACAGTGAGGATTCAATTCTTGGAAACAACTCAATCGATTCCAGAACTAAAAATCGGAATCAGTTCCAAAAATTTCAGAATTGAACAGCCCTACCGATCAGAGTGACTATTTGGACCACTTCTATGACACTTTTATAAAGCTTTTATTGAATGCTCCAGAGTTCAGCTGAAAAACAAAAACAAAATATATAACAATTAAATAACATAAATTAGCAACATGAAATGTCCCATAAATGTTGTTTCTTATTCTCAAATAACTTTAAAACGTGTATTTTTCCAGGCTAACATATGCATTAAGTGCGAGTGTCGGGTTTCTATTGGAACCGGAGCTTCTAACGGCAGCTGCAGAAAAAAATACCAAAATTTATCTTTTTGGGTGAAAGATCCCTTTAAATAAAAAAAATTCTACTGAAAAATGTTGAACATTTGTATACTTGCACTCAATATAAACCCTAACACTCAAAATAATGAACTGGCTTGAGTAGAACCAACTCAAATTAAACAAACGAGTTCAATTAAATGAACTTTTATGAGTATTTAGAACTTTCTTTTTCTTTTGAGTTCACTAAACTTACACATTTGAAGTAATCTGAATAGTTTCATTGCTTTGGGTTTTATGAACTGGTTTCTCTTCATTTAGACAAACTTAAATTGAACTGAAAATGGGCTGGGATTTATATTTCCCAGCATGCTTTGCCATGAAACTCAAAAATGAGGTAAATGTTCAAATTAAGTGTAATATAGGTTTTTTTATGTTAAGGGTGAGATTTAGTAATGTTTAATGTTCTGCTGTTTGTTTAAAATAGTTTCTGTTATGTTTATGGGTTAAGAAATAACCAACATGATGTTAAATGCTAACGGTCTAATCAGATTTAATTATCTATGCTAAGCTATGCTAAAAGTGCTTCCGCCAGACCCGGAGATCGGCTGAATGAATTCGAAAACTGCTTAACTCTAGGGGAGTTTGTAAATGAGCCTGTTTTCAAAAATAGTGGCGTGTTCCTTTAATAGTGAAAAAGGATCTTCAGATTGTTAAAATGTAAAGGGAAAAAAATGTTCTTTTTAAGAAATCTTCACTCAAAGGTTCTTTGGAGAACCGAAACATGGTTTTCTTCTTCTACAAATCCCCTTTTGGGACCTTTATTTTAGTTGGACGCTTATGAACGTACTATTGTCTCGGTTTGTTTCTTGTTGTTTTCCTCAGGCAAGTCTAAGCCTGCTTTAATAGCGAGACACTTGATTAGGATTCATGCAGGGAAATGAGATCTTTCTGCCGAAGCGGCACATCTTCACAGGTTTGCGTTCGTACAGCGACCGTCGAACTCCTCAGACAAAACAAATCCGTCTGACTCATTGATAAGTGAGAACAACACTTGAGAGTAACGGACAGCGTCTGGAACAAAGAGAATGGGACAAAGGGATTTATTAGTGGGATTTAGAGCAGAGATCTGACCTTGAGGCCGTCGGTCACTCCTCTCGCTTCAGATTCTAGCGTAACTCTCTAAAAGGCTGAAGACAATTGATCTGTGCTCTAAGATAAAGCCTCTGGCGGCTGTATCAGTTACAAGCATGACCTCAGCACCAAACTAGACCAAGTATCCCTGTTCAGTTGAGTCTTAAAGCAGCATGTACTGTCCTAATTCGCCCAAATCCCGTCCTCGGAATCCAATTGGCCGTGGTTCACCAAGCACGAGTGAAGTTATATGTCCTCCTCTGTCGTCCAAGGCTATTTCTACCAGATGCCCCACATCAAAGTCTTCAGCAGCACCCTTCCCATTGTGCCTCTGGGCTGCAGAACACAAACTCGTCTCTTTCAGAGCCACGAAGGAGTGTTGAACGAAGCACAAACCGTTTTTTAGGACAAAGGGAATGGCACTCTAAACTCGTGCTGATGCAACGACTCACGGCGCTTTCACAGCACCGGATCAAGTGTGTTTGATGTCAAAGTTTGCTTCATTTTATTGGTTTATAAGCTATTATTTCATAACTTGCATTGCACAATTGCAAACTGAACACAGGTCAGCTTGAAACGGGCCAGCTCATGTGGACAATTTACTATAAAATATCAACATTCAAAGCTTATTTCTCATCATTCTGACATTGTTTTTTGTAACAGACTTTATTTTTCATAATTATGACTTTATATATCATAATTCCACCTTTATTTTTCATAATTATGACTTTATATATCATAATTCCACCTTTATTTTTCATAATTATGACTTTATATATCATAATTCCACCTTTATTTTCCATAATTATGACTTTATATATCATAATTCCACCTTTATTTTCCATAATTATGACTTTATATATCATAATTCCACCTTTATTTTCCATAATTATGACTTTATATATCATAATTCCAACTTTATTTATCATAATTATGACTTTATATATCATAATTCCACCTTTATTTTCCATAATTATGACTTTATATATCATAATTCCACCTTTATTTATCATAATTATGACTTTATATATCATAATACCACCTTTATTTTACATAATTATGACTTTATATATCATAATTCCACCTTTATTTATCATAATTATGCTGTTATATATTTCTCATCTCTCCATTTAGATGCAGTTTTTTTAAACAGTTTTTAAGTGACTTTTTAAATATATAGTTCTACATATATATATTTTTTATCTATATAATTCTGACTTATTTTTTTTATAGTTAAGTCTAATACTTTCAACTCTCTTTTCTATAATTATTTATGGACTTTATATCTCATAATTCCACCTTCATTTTCCATGCTTGTCTTTATATCTCATAATGTCGAAGTTATTTTTCATATCTCATAATTAAGATGCAGTTTTTTAATAAGTGACTTTTTATCTCATAATTCCAAATATGTTTTTCATAATTGAGTCTAATAATTTAAACCTTATCTTCCCAAAACTATGACTTTATATCTCATAATTCCACCTTAATTTTCCATAATTGTCCTTATATCTCCTAATGCAGGAATTATTTCTAATATCTCATAATTCAGATGCTCTTTTTTAATAAGTGACTTTTTTATCTCATAATTCTAAATATATTTTCCATAGTTGAATCTAATAATTTCAACTTTATTTTCCATAATTATGACTTTATATCTCATATTTCCACCTTTATTTCTCATAATTATGCTTTTATATCTCATCGTTAGACAGTTTTTAAACAAGTGACTTTTCGTCTCATAATTCCAAATACGTTTTTCATGATGACTTATCTTTTCATGATAAATCTCATAATTTTGACATCAGTTTTCATAATTGAATTTATCTCATGTTTTTCATAATGACTTTCCACTTCTATCCTTAATTCCACCTTTATCTGTCATAATTGTCTTTATATCTCACAATGCCGAAACAATTTCTTATATTATGCTTTTAGATATTTTTCATAATTGACTTTATCTCATAATTTTAAACTTTATTTTCCACATTTCGGACTTTATATCTCACAATTCTAGCTTTATTTCTCATAATTATGTCTTTATAGCTCATAGACGTTCCATTATGACTTCATAAATCTGACATCATTTTTCATATTTCACAATTTAAAAATTTATTTTTCATTATTATGACTTTATATATCTTATAATTCCACCTTTTCATAAAGATGAATTCATGTCATGATTCCGAATTAATTTCTTAGAATTAAGATTTTATGTGACTTCATATTTTAAAATGTGTGTTTTTTTTTGCTTGTAATTCTGCCTTTGTTTCTCACAATTCCTATTTATTTGTGTAATTATGTATCTCAAAATCTGATTTTATTTCTGTGACGTTCTTCATTCGAAGTGTATCTCATGTTCTACTTTCATCCACAAACGAGCTTCCACACAATCCAGCCCATCTGTGGTTCAGTCCAAGCAGTCGAGGTCCCTCCTCAATCCTGTTAGTCCTGCTTCGGTGCACAGAAATGCTCGGCATCAAAATGATTGTCGTGTTCTTCATGCATTTTACATTCGTCAGCGTTGGTTCGCGTGGAACGGCAGCGTATGGCAGTGAATCCGTGGTGTGAAACGCATGGCGTCAGGCACGCGCGTGTGGGTGGATGCGGGTTGTATTCGAACACCTTTGTGATGTGTGTGTGGGTGGAGATGTTGAATAAACACTTCTGTTCTGCTTTCATGAGTGAGAAACGTCCCACATTTGATGTTTGGAGGAACTGACGAGCGAATCACCTCATGCAGAGAGCGGAGGAGGTCAGCTCCATGGGGAAACAATACTACACATGAGATATTAAGCATTAAATATGGATATTTTATAGCACAGCCATTCTGATACATGCGTTTTGTTGAGCGTTATTTGCTTTGCCTGATATCTGCTCCTTCAGGAAGAGTAGCACCACCTCAGTGGTTCTTCATTTCGGAGAGTGTTAAATATCTCAACACGAGGAAGCACGGCACAATTTTGTTGCTTAATGGATGGTGTAATAAGCCACTATAATAAGGATTGTGCTGCTGAGCCCTTTGCCATTACCGTCCTGAAACATGCTTTGTCACACAGGCACTAATGTGGAATGAATCAAATATCCATTAAGCATGTGTCTCATGACTCGAGCCCAAAAGAATGTTTGTGAATTTCATGTTTGCATTCAGCCTAAATGGCTCAACACGCATCCCCACCACAATGACACGCAACACATCCTCTTCATTCACACTTTTAGCGTCTCTGTTTTACACTAGTTGTGTCACTTTGTCTGTGTATTTGACTATTTAATTCACTGGACTATCTAAAAAAAATAGGCATTACCTCATTGTGATTCAATATTCAAACCAGTTTTGGGGTTGAAAATCTGGCAAAATTGCCATTGCCAAAAATAAATAGGTATAAAACTGATATAAAAAGTGACAAATCCACTTTATTGACACTTTCAATGTCTCTGTTATTGTCTCTATTTTTGGTATTTGAGTATTTAATTCAATGGACTGTTCAAAAATTAGCCATAACCTCATCATGATTTTATATATGATCTATTTTGGGTTAAAAATATGGCAAAAATGCTATATTGTAAAATATAAATTGGTAGAAAAACCTAAATAAAAAGCCATTCTGGACAGACGGGCAACAAATCCACTTTATTGTCACTTTTAGTGTCACTTTTAGGGTCTATTTTATATATTAGTGTCTCTTTTTATATATTAGTGTCTCTTCTAACTCTTTTTGTATTTGAGTATTTAATTCACGTAATTATCCAAAAAGAAAAAGGCATTACCTCATTGTGATTTAATAAACACACCATTGTTGGCTTTGCAAAAGATAAATTGGTATAAGACTCATATAAAAAGCAACAAATCCACTTCACTGACACTTTTGGTGTCTCTTGGTCCATGGTATGCTATTAGTGTCACTATTTTCAGTATTTGAGTATTTCATACACTGGATTATCCCAAAAAAACAGGCATTACCTCATCTATTGTATATTTAATATACAAACCAGTTTTGGGTTAGAAAATCTGGCAATAAGAAATAAATTGGTATAAAACTGATACAAAATCTGGACAGGCAAAAAATCCACTTCATTGACACTTTTTGTGTCTCTTGGTCCATTTTATGTCATTAGTGTCATTATTTTGAGTATTTTACTACTTAATTCAATGGATTGTACAAAAAAATAGGCATACACTCATTGTGATTTAATATATAAAAAAAGTTTGCATTTGAAAACCTAGCAAAAATGTTATATTGAAAAAGATAAATTAGTGTAAAATTGATATAAAAAGCCATTTTGGGCTGATGGGCAACAAATTCACTTCATTGACACTTTTTGCATCTCTTCCTTTCTCAGTTTTATACTATCAGAGTCTCTTTTTTGTATTTGAGTATTTAATTCACTTTATTATATTAAGCCATTTTGGACAGAGTGATGGCAACAATTCCCCATTAGTGTCACTTTTAGGGTATTTTATAGTATTTTAGTATTAAATTCACTGGATCATCGAAAAAATAGGCATGATCTCACTGTGATTTAGTATTTAAACCATTTTTGGTGTTTACAATCTGGCAAAAACACTATTGAAAAAAAGAAATTAGACTGGCAATTTTGACTGGCAACAAATCCAATTCAGTGTAACTTTTAACATCTCGTCCTTGCTCTTTTTTATACTAATAGTACCACAGTTTGGGGTATTTTACTATTAAAATCACTAGATTATTTCAAAAATAGACATTACATCATCTAGATTTAATATATAATCCATTTCTGGCAAATCTGGCAAAAATGCTATGTTGTAAAAGATAAATTGATATAAAATTGATGGCCACAAATCTATTTCATTGACACTTTCAGTGTCTCTTCCTTAGTCAATTTTATATTATTAGTGTCTCTATTTTGGTATTTAGGTATTTCATTAACTTTATTATTCCTATTATTGCTACTATGAACCGTTTTGGACAGAATGAATGTGTTATGATGTGCCAAATGGTTGCCTTCGGTCAGTCACAACACACCGAATGGCCCCCCAAACAGGAAAGAAAATTACATGTGAACCGATTCACTTAGGAAAATGTTCAGTTTCCCATCGTTGGAAATAAATTACACCATTAGCCATGTGTGTGTTTGAGCTGCAACATGTGAGGTTGGATACAATTAGATAATTCGTGATTCATAACGCGGTGAAAATCCAATCATTAAAGATTAGCTGAGACGCTGGAGCTCGTCGTGTCCCTGATTTAAGATGGATCATTTTATTATCAGGCTGCATCAGATGAGCTGCTTAAATGACTTCATACCGCTGCTTTAAACAATTAGAGAAGTCGCTGCACACTTCCAGCGTTATGGCAGTGAATTGTTTTGAAGGTTTCGAGTGAGTGCATGACGCCTTGCTGTTCTTTCACAACTAAAAATAAACCAGCCATATTTGAAAGCAATCGTTCATGCATATTAATTGTGAAGTGACTAATTTCTGGGTTTGACACATGTGTTAGTCAGTGGTAGGCGGAGCTGCTTATCTCAGTGTTCATGTCAAGCCCCAAATCTTCCAGCCCCCCCCCCCATCGCAACATGCTGCAATGCTGATGTCTGCCCATGCAATCAATTTATGAGCTTTAGTAAAGCCAGTGTTTCTCTTCCTCACCGTTTAGCTGAATATGTGTCCCTGCGCAACACAAAGACTGCTGCATCTGCCATTGAACGCACAATAAAAGGAGAAGCACAAAATGTAAAAGGAATTTGGTGTATTGAAAAGCCACCAAGCTCTGGAATGCTAATTCTTTGGCCTTTTGATGTTTTTTCCCCATTTATGGCACATAAAAGCCTCATTCTGCATTTGGAAGGAGATTTGGAGAGACATCAGTGCGCCGCTGCGTGCCCCGTGTTGTTGCTACATTGGTTCGGTAGCGTGACAGTAGCTTAGCTGTTTTCAGCTTTTCTTATAGCAAGCTACTTTTCCCAACAAGCAGCGTTGAAGTGTGACAAAATGACTTATTACCGTTTTTGCCATGTTGCAGTGAGATAACTACGAGGTATATAAGAATAAATATCTTTCAATAGGTGTGCGTTTCATGTTTGGGGTCGTTAAGATTTTTGTATGTATTTTTTGCTCACCAAAGCTGCATTTATTTGATCAAAAATACAGTAAAACAGGAAAATAGTAAAATATTATTACAATCTAAAATGGCTGTTTTCTACGGAAGCTTGTTTCCGCCACAGAATAATAAAAAAAAAGGTTATTGCAACCTTTTATCTGACAATTCTGACCTTTTATCTCATAATTGCGTAAGACACAAACTCTCAATTCTGAAAAAAAAAAAAAACTATTTTTGTCTTTTTTTTGGGGGAAAAATAACTTAAAATTGAAGTGAATTTTTGTTGAAAATAATCTGCCAATGAGGTAAACAAAATAATCTTGTTTTCTGTTTGAATTAAGATTATTTTAAATGAAAACTCACTTAATTTTGAGTTATTTCCCCTCAAAACAAGACAATAATTTGTACTTATCTAGTAAAAGTTTGGACCAAAAAAAAACGTGAAGAAAAACTAAGAAAAGCATTTTTTTGCAGTGCAGAATTCTGACTTAATAACTCACAATTCTGCATTTATACCACGCAATTGCAAGATAACGTTCTTATACTTGGTCGAATCAAGTTCCCTTTCAGTCGGT
The DNA here is from genome assembly GCF_024679245.1 of Pseudorasbora parva. Taxonomy (NCBI): domain Eukaryota; kingdom Metazoa; phylum Chordata; class Actinopteri; order Cypriniformes; family Gobionidae; genus Pseudorasbora; species Pseudorasbora parva. The sequence continues at coordinate 40,978,677 of NC_090191.1, forward strand.
CATGTTCGACGTATGTCAGAACTAGACCGACGAATTGAGATCAGATCCCAAATCGTCGGTCTAGTTCTGACGTACGTCTCCGTTCCCTCCTTCAGGGAACAAGGGTTACATACGTAACCGAGACGTTCCCTTTCAGACGGTCACGTTTGACGTACGTCAGAACTAGACTGACAAATTGGGATCTGATCTCAATTCGTCGGTCTAGTTCTGACGTACGTCTCCTTTCCCTCCTTCAGGGAACGAGACGTTTCCATAGTTTTCTATGTGAATATATGTTAAAGTATAATTAATACCGGTGAACAAAGCTGCTTTTTCAGAATCATTACTCCAGTCTTCAGTGTGACATGATCCTTCAGAATACAATTTATGGCCAAAAAGAAATGGTTTCCACCATACTGTAACCCAAGCAAATATTGCATGGCATAAACTTCCAGTCATCACGGATCAGAGGAGGGCATGAACGAAACAGATTGGTGATTACCATCGTGAGGGGCATTAATTAAAGCTAATTAGTGTTTGTCATTGTGACAGAACGTATAAGGAGACTCATTCGTCGAGTGCACAATGACACGGGAAACACCGGCTCTCATTAAATGGACTGTAACAGGAGGAGATTACATCCAGGAGAAGTCCATCATTCACCCCCGTGTGGGACGTTAATGGTATAATCGAGCTTGCATTAAATATGAAATATGACTCTGTCCACCTCAATATGGCCTGTCAAGACCTGATTTTTGTAAGTCTGTCGTGTTAAGTTTAAATAAAAGATGTTAAGCATCTGGAGACGCGATTTGAGGGATGGAGCTTGGCGGAAAGAGCTTATTTTATGTTCACAGCAGCAATGGGTTTGAGATGTTTGAGTCATCAGAATTAGTGTATTTTCGCGTGCCATCCAGTATTTGCATACCTGCTCCAAATTGCATAATAGTGCTTGTTTTAGATGTTTTACTTTTATTTTTATTTTTTACAGATTTTATTGGTTTACCATCGTCCCTGAATTCAAAGGTTTGGGGTTGTAATAAAATAAGTCTCTTTTGCTTACAGAGGCTGAATTTGTCTGATTTAAAAAATACCGTGAAAACAGCGAAATATTATTACGATTTAAAATAACTGTTTTATGTGAATATATAGTGAAGTGTAGTTTCTGAATGGTTCATCATTACTCCAGTCTTCAGTGTCACATTATCCTTCACAAATCATTCTCTAATATGAGGATTGCCCAAGAAACATTTCTGAGTTGAAAACAAGTGTTAGAAAAGTTGTGCTGCTTCATATTTTTGTGGAAACACTTTTTTTCATTCTTTGATGAATAGAAAGTTCAAAAGAACATCATTTATTTGAAATAGAATATTTTGTAACATTATAAATGTCACTTTTGATCAATATGCATCCTTGCTGGATAAAAGTAGAAATTGAGGGGGAAAAAAATATTGCTGACCCCAAATGTTTGAACTGTAGTGTGCATCCTTAAAATATGAATCCCTATGTTTGTTACTAGGATTATGTATGTTTTGTTTTGTTTATTTTAGTCTAAAAAGTTTACAGTCTGAATTAACAGATTATTTTTTATTTTTTTGTGGACTTGAATGAACAAAGCCCAATTCTCTCTCTCTGTGTGTGTGTGTCTGTCTAGGTGGTGTGTGTATCGCTCAGTCTCTGAAAATCCCGCGGGAACCCAGGCCTGGGGAATTCGACAAGATAATCCGCCGCCTCCTGGAGACCCCCAACGCCCGGGCCGTCATCATGTTTGCGAACGAGGATGATATCAGGTGTCCCCTTTGTGTTCTTGAAAGACATTCCCTGGCTAACCGTTTCCTGTTCTCTTAAAGATCTCCAGCTGATGAAACCGTTCATCAGTGCCTTGAGGAAGAAAGGAAAGAGGAAGTAGAAAGGAAGCTGGCTGTGCTTCCCAATATAATACCTGCATACTGAATTCTGTCTAGTGTACAGTGGCAAGAAAAATAATATGAACCCCTTGCAGAAAATGTTATTAATTTGAATTTAATAAGAGGGATTATACAAAATGCATGTTGTTTTTTATTTAGTCCTGTCCTGAATAAGATATTTTGCATAAAAGATGTTTGCATATGGTCAACAAGACAAAAAAAAAACTGAATTTATAAAAATGATCCTGTTCAAAATGTTATGATTCTTGATTCTTAATACTTGTTCTTGAGTCTCGTGTTTGTCCTGAGCAGTTAAACGGACCATTATTCTTCAGAAAAATCCTCCAGGTTCCAAACATTCTTAAGTTTTCCAGCATCTTCTGCTTATCTGAACCCTCTCCAGCAGTGACTGTATGATTCTGAGATCTGAGGATGACTGAGCGACTCAAACACAGCTATTAAAAAATGTTCAAACATTCACTGATGCTCCAGAAGCAAACGTGGCATAAGAGCCGGGGGTGAAATAAATACATTATAGCTATTGCCAAAGTTTTGGTACGTCTGCCTTTACATGCACATGAACTTTAACGCCATCCCATTCTTAATCCGTAGGGTTTAATATGGAGTCGGCCCACCCTTTGCAGCTCTAACAGCTTCAGCTCTTCTGGGAAGGCTTTCCTCAAGGTTTAGGAGTGTGTTTATGGGAATTTTTGACCATTCTTCTAGAAGCTCATTTGTGAGGTCAGGCACTGATGTCTCCGCTCTAATTCATCCCAAAGCTGTTCTATCGGGTTGATCTCAGGACTCTGTGCAGATAAGTCAAGTTCCTCCACACCAAACTCCTCATCCATGTCTTTATGGGCCGAGGCTGGTGCGCAGTCATGTTGGGAAAAGAAGGCCCATCCCCAAACTGTTCCCACAAAGATGGAAGCATTAAATTGTCCAAAATGTCTTGGTATGTTGAAGCATTAAGAGTTCCTTTCACTGGAACTAAGGGGCCAAGCCTAATACAGGAGGGATGGAGGGATGGAGGGATGTCCCAATATATTTGGCAATATAGTGTGTGTATATATTAGGGATGCACCGAATATTCGGCTACCAAAAATGTTCACACCGAAAAACTTTCATCACCGAAACAATACGGCCGAAATGTTGTGGTGACGCAAACAGAAACCGCGACCTGCGTTGAGGTCAGGACTCTGTGCAGGCCAGTCAAGTTCCTACACACCAAACTCGCTCATCCATGTGTTTATGGACCGATGCTTTGTTGGAACATGAAGGCGCCGTTCAAAACTGTTCCCAGAAACCTCTCCTGTAGCCTCACGAGATAGTAAAGCATCCATTGTATGCACACTTCAAGATCTCATTGGAAGAAGGTTATTTTGCCTACTCTTTTATGAGTAGACATACTTATTTTGTCACATACTGTTTTTCACCTACTATATAGTATGAAAGTATTCAGCCGTAGAGATATCCAGTGATTGATATCCGGTGAGGAACAGCTACAACAGACTCATTAACACATTTCTGCTAATGTACCGTCCCTCCCAGCAGCCTTTGCTCAATTCTCGCCTTTATCTCAGTCGCCACCTGTATATTGTCCAACTTTACGGCACTAACTACAGATGGAAAGCAATTAAAAATGCTGGGGAGGCTGTTAAGTAAGGCTTTCTGTGCCTGGAGGGAGGGATGCTCTAATTTCCTCTGCGTCTTCAGATTGTGGAGGCCCTCACAGCCTTCCTGAGCCGGTCCCCGAGGTGCTGCTCTGTGTGCCGAGATTTGGCTTCCCCACACAGAGTCGACTAAAAAATGTTGGCTTTCCTGCCATCTATACATATGTTTGTTGATATAACAGCTGCTGAGGAGTACAATAATTATTTATATGCCTTGGAGGCAAATACTAATCTGACTTCATACTCAAGTAACATAGACTTTTAAAGCAAGCTCAGGCAAAACAGGGACAAAAAGGAATGTTACATGTTGGGCTTATTAACAGATTGACCTAGGGCATAATATTTCACATTGCTCTCTAAAAAAATGCAGGGTTAAACATTGGACAGAATACATGCTGGGTTATTTTATTTTTGGGGGTTTTATACGTTAACCCCTTTTGCTGGGTTGTTCCAGCAAAAGGCTAGCGTTTAATAAACAAAAGTGGACACAGGCAATAAGACGTGAAGCTTCAGCAGGAAGAATAGGTCAATATTGAGATCCTGAAACTCAGAATATACAAATGTCAGTTTTAAATATATAATATTTCCTGTCGCTGATTACGTTCCCCTTCAGTGGATGCGTAGTTCTCTTTCTCCAGATGTGTGCCACATTAACTTAATCCCAAATTATTTCTTGCAAACTGAGTACATGCATTTTACTCCTTAGATCTCCCTAACGCACAAACTTTAGACCCTCTTTGATTTTATGTTGGTTAAGTTAGTGACATTTTAGGTTTTATATTCGGTCACAATAATGACCAGTGGGAAAGTAGCATAGTCAAAATTCATACAAATTCTTCAATTGAAAACAGGTTTTGGCTGTTAATCCCAGTTTTGCGGATGTATTGGACCTCCTAGACGTGCATACTGTGTGCGGCATCTCTGGCAGTTGGCAATGAATGTGTGTGTGTGTGATGGTTCAGACGTGAAGTGTCTTGAGGTATGGGCTGGATGTTCATGAGAGCCGATTGGTGGGTCATACTGGTTTGTTCTTGTGGACATCTGCCTCGTCCTCTTGATAATTCACTTCTGCATCACCAACAATGCCAACAACAACACTTTTAGAGTGACAAAAACGTTGATCGGTGGGATTAAACGGGTTAATGCTCACACGCAAGCCCCCAATGTCATCGTCCATTGCAATGTTTCACTGTAGACATCGTAGACACTGTAGACAACAATGCCAATTTGGTAGACATCACCAAACCCTACCCAGCACTGAGTAGAAATATTAAAAAATAACCAAATAAAAGGATCCTAAACCCAGCATTTTCAGAGAGAAAAAATATACAAAGTGAACGTGGTTGGTGCATTTTCCCTGAGACATTGACTTTTAGCTGAATTTATATCCAACATAATCTCTTTTTTAGTTGATAACTGATTTGGACCTTTTCCGTTACGCATTGGTTATCTCAGTTTCACTTTTTGGAACTCAAAAATTTGACATATTTGAGATTCTTTACACAGTTAATCCAGATATTATTAAATAATTTGTTCCTTCCAGTCACTTCTCTCTTCATGTTTCACAGTGACATAATGAGCTCAACTGTACTCCTGTACTCTCTCTCTGATATACATATATATAAATATAGCTGGGCAAGATCTTCTTAAGGCTGACCGTTGTAATCCCAGCTTTAAATCTCTGAGTCTCTGACATGAGTGAGGATCGAGAGCGTGTCTCTATTTGAATATCAGTTACAGCTAACAGATGCCTGCAGCTCCTGACACACATTTATCTGAACTCAAGCGCTTCACTAGATAAGATATGGATGTGCTTGCAGTGTGCTTTGCTGTTTGAGGCTGATGTATCATTGTTTTTGTCTACAGACGAGTGCTGGATGCTGCCAAGCGGAGCAACCAGACGGGTCACTTCCTGTGGGTGGGGTCAGACAGCTGGGGCGCCAAAATCTCGCCTGTGATTCAGCAGGAGAGAGTGGCAGAAGGAGCCATAACCATCCTGCCCAAACGAGCCACGGTGGAGGGTGCGTACAGACGACTGACAGATCCACTACGTCATGTTATTGTTGTTTTGTTTGTTTTTTCCCATCAAGGCTGCATTTCCTTATAATAATATTGTGAAATTTTTATATTAATAATACTACTTATAGTAATATTATGAAATATTTATAGTTACTAATATACTACGGGGCCGTTGAATGCTTGAATCTGATTAGCTGATGAACGTTCTGAGGTGTGTAATTATTTTTTGGGAAACGCACAGCGAATGTAGTTCCAGTAATAACGGAAAGTGCAGGACTAAAAAAACAACGTAAAGCAACTTAAAGGCTACACATGACATTTACCACTAGCGTGGTAATAACAGCGCTTTTTGGAGACGCACAGAGGTAGCCTAATTTACACAAGCGTGTGTGTGTGTGTGTGTGTGTGTGTGTCTTTGTCACTCTCTCGCTCTTTCTGATAACTTGATTAATAACTGCAGTAGAATGCTATCAACGAGTCTAGCAAAAGAGCCATTGGATGAGACGCGAAAGAAACAGTCCTACTCACAATAGCGATTTAAGTACAAAACCCACAGACAGTAAAAGAAATGGACAGAGCGTTCTGATAGACATCAATGGCGGAACGTGAGGTAATTTAGAGGCACTCACTTCCTGATGGCTGAGCGAACTGCGCAGGCTCAGACTGAGCTTGAGGACGTAGATGTGACGTGAGCCTCCTGTCTGACAGCTGTAGGTCTTCTAGTAGTTGTGGAAAGTGAAATCTGAATCACGTTGTTTAAATATTTTCTCCCGTTGCTTTTGGCTCACTATCGGCTTCTCCCCATTCTTCTCCCTTGACTTTATCAGACTTTATGTCTCCACGTCCCCCCGACTGTCTCATAGACAGTAAAAGATTGCCTGCGAGCGTCTCCTCAGGTCTATACGGTAATTTCTCAACTGTGCGACAGAGTCGTGTTGGTTATGACGCAATCGCTAGCCTATTTTTACAAAAACAGCTTCTGCGGGGCGATAGTGTAAGATACAAGGTAATGGAGCCTTTTATGCATTGTGTGTTTCTTTAGAAATAAACAATGGACAAATGGAGTCTTTAAACGCCTCAGATGTAAAGTTATTCACTGTCAAAGTGACTCAAAAATGAAAGGGAGTCAATGGGATGCTAACAGCAGGTAATGGCTTGGTTAGCAATGGGTGGAACGCTTTCCGAGTGCTAGATTACCCTCTTGGCAAAACCGGACGAATGCCTTTAAATATATCATCGGATCGATGCCTTGAGGTGTGGTAACCGTATTATAAGTGTAATAATTGTCGACGGGCCGTTGAATTATTAGAAATATAACGCACACCCGAGGTGGTGATGCGGTCACGATGGGAGTTTTCCTTACTTATAAATATTTCAATTCTGTAAACTCTAAAATATAATTTATTGCTGTGATGGAATCTGTTAATTTTTCCTTCTAATGATCCCTTTGTTGTAGACAAAAAACTAGGGCTATTCAACTAAACTAGTCAACTATTTCACATTCATTTCCATAGCAAAAAGTTCTCAGTGCACCTGAGTTCAGCCATTAGACTGCAATGCTCAGACTTAGTGGAGACATTAGTGTCCACACTCCAATGGCGTCAGACAAGCATTGCTAACAATTAGCATCACAGTCCGACACTTAATATCGTATCCATATAGTGGCAAGTGCATCCGAGGCTCCTCCTGGTGTTTGTCTGCACTCGAGTAATCATAGCGCTGTCCCTCAAGCAGCGGCTCTCAGTTCTGCATGCAACAGCTCGGGAACAGACCCACCAATTACAGCACTTTTGTCAAAACATATTGTATAATTGTGTCTATGGGGACATGGATTAGACACAGACAGCCAGACAGGAATACCGCTGAGGATTTGCAGAATGCTCTGCCTCTTTACTGACATAAATGTTTGTCATTCCTTTAGATGCTTGTCTCCTTTCCCTTTCCCGGTCCATAATTTGTATTAATTAATAATAATACTTTTTAAATGCATTATATAATGCACGTAATGTTTATGTCACAGTAGTGTTTTTTTTTTTTAACTGTGTCACACACACAAACACAAACACAAACACACACACAAAAAAACCCTTAGCCTACCCATCACAGGAAACATTCTGCATTTTTTACTTTCTAAAAAAAACTCCTCCTGTATGATTTATAAGCCTTATGAAAAGTGGGGACATGGGTAATGTCCTCATATTACACCCTCTCCTTATAATTCATGTCATAGCCATGTCATTATACACATTTGAGCCTTGATATTTCACAAAAACATCCCTACACCTACACACACACACACACACACACACACACACACACACACACACACACACACACACACACACACACACACACACACACACACACACACACACAGAAAGAGCAGTAGCTGTAAGCGGCCAACCAATCACAACAGACTGGGCCATTTGACCAATCAGAGCAAAGTAGGCGGGGTTTAATCAAAGCTGTGAGATAAGAAGTGATTTTGCTATGTATATTATGAGAAAACAAAAGTGTTTTTTTTTCTTCTTTTTTTCTTTTTTTTACTTGAATGTATGTAAATCTATTTTAGGAGACAAAACAACATTAGGAACCTTTATCTCTTTCTACTTCAAAATGTCACATTTAATTCATTAAAGTTATCTGCCAATGCCATTGTAATTCTCAGTAAATCATCCCTTCTTGCCCTTTTTTCCTCACTTCTCTCTCCTCAGCATTCGATCGCTACTTCCGCAGCCGCTCGCTCTCCAACAACAGAAGGAACGTTTGGTTCGCGGAATTCTGGGAGGAGAACTTCGGATGCAAGCTGGGGATGCACGGAAAACGTCCAGGAAGCCTTAAAAAGTGCACCGGTAAGAGCCATTATTTATTTAGGCCAGCGATTCATCTCTGAAAGAGTTTGGGGTTTGAGGAGCTTTAATGGCTTTGAGAGGTTTTTGAAGTGAGGCCTGAACTCGGCACGTCCCGTGGACAGGAAGTGACACGTCTCTTTAGGGCTGTCAGGTGGCCCTGCTTGAGCAGTCAATGCGAACAATGTGTGTCCCTGCCGTGAGGCGTCAGACAGCGGTCTGGGTGACATTTGGATCGTTTCCGGTGTCTGACTTCATCACACCTTTCTTTCCTCTCTCCTGTCCTCAAGGTCTATGTGTGCCAGGAATGACAGCCTAAGAGGCCGGGCGAAACGATTGAACAGAAGGCACGTTTATGGGCACTAACTGCCGTTTCAATCGTTGTGCTAGTTTCTCTGATGTTGTTTAAACTCGTGTTGCAACTGCAATCATCCAGTCGACTCAAAATGTTTGCCCCGCCCCCAGATTCACCTGATTGGTCCACGGACGTTTATTGACTGAGCTGTTTTTGCATAATTTTTTTAAAGGAAGTGTATGTAAGATTGTGGCCAAAACTGGTACTGCAGGTGTATAATAATTACTTTACTTATATTTATGAAATAAAGATGGGTCTGCAACCACGGAGTAATGATGAGTAATATCATTAACAACAACAACAACAACAACATTAATAAACAATGACGTTGTCATTTATATTATCGTTGAAAGTTTTAATTTATAATAACAATAAAATAAAATGTAATAATAAAGATAATAAATAATACAATTATAATATATATTAATGTTGAAATGTTTAATAAATAATTCATGAACAATGAAAAGGTAGTTTATAATAAAATTAAAATTGAAAGTTTTCATTTATAACAACAACATATGACAATATAATAATACAAATAATACAATTGTAATGCATATTAATGTTTAACGATTTAATTAAATAATAATAATAATAATAATAATAATAATAATAATAATATATATATATGTGTGTGTGTATATATATATTTATATATATCTATAGATAGATAGATAGATAGATAGATAGATAGATAGATAGATAGATAGATAGATAGATAGATAGATAGATAGATAGATAGATAGATAGATAGATAGATAGATAGATAGATAGATAGATAGATAGATAGATAGATAGATAGATAGATAGATAGATAGATAGAAATGATAATAAATGAACAATGAAGTGGTAATTTATAATATTGTTAAAAGTTTTGATGTATAATAACAATAACAAAAATAATAGTTAATAAAATTGTATTGTATATAATGTTAAACATGTTTAATTATTATTATTATTATTATTATTATTATTATTATTATTATTATTATTATTATTATTATTATTATTATTATTAATAATAATAATAATAATAATAATAATAATAATAATAATTATTATTATAATAATAATAATAACATTATTAACAATATAACAATAATTAACATTAACCTAGTTATTTTTTAATTAATGATATCTAATGTTTGATGTTTAATGTTGAAGAATTACACCTTATGGTAAATTGTTAGCAAAATCTATTATTTTGGGTTGTCAAACACTAAAGTTGGTATGAAAATGAAGTCGCACTCGTATTTTCTTGATCTATATGAGAGTGAAACGCTTTGCAAACAAGAACAAATGTAGGGCGGGGCTTGATTTCATCTGTGTGGAATTGATTGGATAGTTGGCTGCTATTGGCTGATCTCGTGTGAGTGACAGGTTGCCCCGCCCACATCATCAGAGAAGAGATTCTGCAAGAGGGAGGGGAAGTTATTCTGATTCAAGATTATGAGGGACGTGAATGAGAAAAAAAGATGTGCACGGATCAATCATTTATAATAAATACTGCAATATTCCATACAAATAAGAATTGTCCATTTTGATTTCATGGTGACTTAATAAACATAACCAGTATTAGTAATTTTAAAAACAACATAAGCTGATCTCCACAGTAACTGTGACAGTATGCCAAGGGGAATGTTGTAATGTAACAACAAAAGCAAACCAATCTGCTGTCAGCCTGGAGCTGCCTGTCGATGCACACACACACACATGCCGGTCAGATGGACAGGAAGCTCAGTGTGTGCTGTGAGTCACTGCTAATCTGAGGGCGGCACTGAGCGTGTGATCTCGTCTACCTGTCAACAGTCCTCCGACCTCAAAATGAGGACAGACAAACCAGGGTCAGAACGAAAAAGTGACCGGTCAGCAGAGCTGAACCTCCACCTGGAGCTGCTGCATTTACATTCTGATAACACAGACATCTGAGGCAGAGTTACGTGCGTGTGTGCGTGTGCGTGTGCGTGTGCGTGTGCGTGTGCGTGTGTGTGTGTGTGTGTGTGTGTGTGTGTGTGTGTGGATGTGTGTGTGTGTAAATGTAGGAAAGTGTGTGTAAATGTAGGAGAGTGTGTGTGTGTGTGTAAATGTAGGAAAGTGTGTGTGTGTGTGTGTACATGTGTGTGCACTCATGAGTGTATGTGTGTGTGCGTACATTTAGGAGAGTGTGTGTATGCGTGCGTGTGTACATGAAGGAGAGTGTGTGTGTCTGCGTGTATTTGTAAATATTGGAGAGTGTATGGGTGTGTGTACTTGTAGGAGAGTGTGTGTGGGTGTACATGTAGGAGTGTGTGTGTGTGTGTGTGTGTGTGTGTATACATGTAGGAGAGTGTGTGTGTCTGCGTGTATTTGTAAATATTGGAGAGTGTATGGGTGTGTGTACTTGTAGGAGAGTGTGTGTGTGTGTGTGTACACATGAAGGAGTGTGTGTGTGTGTGTGTGTGTGTGTGTGTGTGTGTGTGTGTGTGTGTGTGTGTGTGTGTGTGTGTGTGTGTGTGTGTGTGTGTGTGTGTGTGTGTGTGTGTGTGTGTGTGTGTTTGTTTCAAATATCAACAGCCTTTCTCAGAAATACGTACTGTGCTGTTAATATGACTGACCATATTTTCAAATGTTTTCTTGAGTGTTTTAATGTTTTCTCTTGTTGTGCATTTTTATTTATTTTTAATGCCGGTGTAAAGTTGTAGGGGATAAGTAAATAGAATTAGTTCCAATTAATTTAGATTAATTAGGTCTATGTGACATGAATATACCCCTTTTATATGGTTACAATAAGAACAATGTTGTCTTTTACGACTGCACCTTACACTACCGTTCAAAAGTTCTGCATGGATGCATTCAATTTATCAAAAGTGAGAGTTATTATTTTACAAAATATTTCTATTTCAAATAAATGCTGTTCTTTTGAACGTTCTATTCATCAAAAAATCTTTGAAAAAAAAATCAGAAAACTACAAAACTAACGGATCAAAAAGCCAGAAAAATATAATTAAAATTCTTAAAGTAAGCGCTTCTCCGTTTTCCATTAATGTGTTTTTTATCCTGTACCTTTAAGGCTTCTATATGTAAATTACCTTAATTGTGAACGACTAGTGTTATATAGGTGATAATATACTGATAGTGGCTGATTACTGCACAGGCGATAATATGCAAATGTACTTTCATTAATATGTTAATGAGCTGATGTTTGTGCAGCTTAGTTTTGGGAAGGAGTTTTTTGACAATCTTATAAAAAAACACATAAAAACTCCCAGCAGAGCTGCGATTAAATCTACAGTGAAGAGGAGGATGAACGCTGCTGTTGAGGAGTAAGAAAGCCATGGTGAGTGACACGAGATTTTAATGTCTCTGTGAATGTACGCTTGGAAAAGTGCACCAGGGGAACGAACGTAACCCTCGGCTTTCATATTAGGAAGCTTCCGCCCCTTCTGAGAGAATGTGCTTGACATAATGAACATAATTATACCGCCACACACACCACCACCACTCAGATTTTGCGACGTCTCAGTCATTCGCTGTATGAGTTGTTTCTCGCACTCAAACACAACAACGGCACCGTTAGGAAAGCAGAAAAGCTTCATCACCCAACCCAATAAAACGAATCAGCACAGCAGGCCTCAGGAACGCAGCACGCTCTTTTAGCAGCTAAGTTGAAGCAGGTACATTCTGCCATATGCACTGTTAGGATTCGCAGGTGATCATCAGACACAGATTTAAGACACTCTGAAAAATGCTGGGTTAAAAACAAATTGGGTTGTTTTTGAACCCTAGTAAATGGACCCATTCAAACAACCCAATTTGTTTTTAACCCAGCATTTTTTAGAGTGTATATTCAAAAGTAACATTTAATGTCTGCAACGTTAAACAATGGAAGGTTTATGTTTATATATATATATATATATATATATATATATATATATATATATATATATATATATATATATATATATATATATATATATATATATATATTGCTTCCAAAGTAGAAATAAGCAGTAATAAGCAGAAAAAAAACAGCATTATCCTTAAAATAACATTTATCAATAATTAAGCAGCATATTAGAATGATTTCTGGATGATCGTGTAAAAAGAAATTTCAGCTTTGATGACAGGAATAAATGACATTTAACAATATATTCACATAAAATTAAATTGTAAAAACTATTTCAAATCAAATAACTGCAAGCCTTGGTAAGCAGAAGAGAATCTGTTTCAATAAGCCAGGTGTGTCTTTTCTGTGCACAAATACCGATTTCATAATGAATAATGGCAGCTTTAACTGTCTAATTGGTATTTGCTCTCTCATTACAAAGCCTCCATCTACTTCCAATTGCATGAGGAAATGTTATCGACAGGCTGCCAGAGCTGATGCAAACCTCTCCGCCTGCTCTACTCTCCATATTAATGCATGCAGTAACTCAAGACACGAGCCCACTGTCACACACTGAGAGAAAAGAAACACACTGCTGGTCATGTGTGTTTTTACAGCTTACAGACTAAGAGGAAAAGAGAGATGGGGGTTATGATAACAGACAATAATAGAGCGCTATTAGGGCACTTTATCTCAGAATTAGGCTTACGGATTTGACAGGCTCTAACGTTAAGTATTAAACAGCGTTTGCGCTCCAGACATGCCTCTTTCCTCCAATCGTGTCTTGTTGAGGAGAGGTGTGTGATTATCTTTCTAATTGGTCATAATAAAATATGCTTTTGACTGATTGTACCATCATTGCAATCACCTAGAACACCTTTGCACTGCAGAGCATTTTTTTCAAAGATTTCCCAAATGTATTTATTTTTGAAATATGTCATAATTATTGAACAATGGACTTTCAAAAACATAATAACCAGTTGTTTTACAAAAATTAGGCAAATTGTTGTACAAAAATATATATACTGTAAGTAAATAAATGAATACTTTTATTCAGAAAGGTTGAATTTAAATTAATTGATCATAAGTGACAGTAAAGACATTTATAATGTTACAAACGATTACTTATTATTATTATTATTATTATTATTATTATTATTATTTTATAATAATAAATGTAAATGTATATATATAATACATATTATATATAAATATTTGGGATTTATAATTTTACTAAATAGTTATGTTTTGAAATAAACGCTGTTCTTTTAAACTTTCTAGTAGTTAAATAATCCTGCAAAAAAACATGGACAAAATGTGAAGCAGCACAAATGTTTTGAACATTGAAAATAAGCAGAAATCATTAAATTAGAATGATTTTTGAAGGATCATGAGGAGTTAAAATTCAGCTTTGATCACAGGAATAAATGACCAGGGTATTCCCACAAAAATGCGTATAAATAGTACGAGTGTGCAATGTCGTGGAATGTATACGCCAAAACTCATTTTGGCGTGCATATGATACGCTGTTTGTCGCGTGCATATGATACGCATTTTATGGCGTATTATACATACACTCTAAAAAATGCTGGGTTAAAAACCACCCAAGTTGGGTTGAAAATGCACCAACCCAACAATTGAGTTGTTTTAACCCAATGGTTGAGTTGTTTTAACCCAGTGGTTGAGTTGTTTTAACCCAGTAGTTGGGTTAAATGTTGCTTAAGACAACCCAATTGCTGGGTAAGAACAACTCAACCATTGGGTAAAAACATCCCAATTGTTGGGTTGGTGCATTTTCAACCCAACTTGGGTTGTTTTTAACCCAGCATTTTTTAGAGTGTACGAACTCCCCACCCCACCACCCTAAACCCACCCAAGCGTGTGTCATATATACGCCATAAAGTGCGTATCATATGCACGCGAAAAACAGCGTATCATATGCACGCCAAAATGAGTTTTGGTGTATACATTTCACGACATTGCACACTCGTACTATTTATACGCATTTATGTGTGATCGGGTTGCTATTCACATAGAAAACATGTATTTTAGATTGTAATACTTTTAACTCTTTTTAACTGTTTATTTAATCAGATTAATGCCTTGGTGTGACTTTTGACTGAAGTGTATAATTCACAATTCACCAATCATATCTAAATTGATCAAAATCAAAGCCAGATTGTATTTCAGTTCTCCGAGGACTGTTGGATCCAATTCAAATCAATGACACGCTTGACAGACTGTAAAGAAACACAAACAGAAACATTAACTCCAATCTCATCTCAGTGTGTCAGAGTGATCTTGTTAAAACCACCAGTGGTTTTGAACGCTGCAGACGACATACACAACAACTAAATAAAAGTACAGCTCTGTATGACGTGAAAATCTCCACAATCATGCAACTGAAGGGCTTTTGGAAAACGGCACCATAATCTTCTCACTGCACATGTCAACACTAATGCGTATCCACCACATTTAGAGCTTTTTGATTCTTTGTGTCTACCTTAGATCGGCCACAGACCTGTCAGGAGAGAAAAGGCTATTTCACAAGACGCTTCAGCCAGGGAGAAGTGTGTTTTCAAATATTTATGGACTCATTCGTGTAGACAGCGACGGCTATCAGCGCTTCTACACAGCCAAGTCATTGAACACAACACACACTCTGTCTACCGCACCGCTGTTTCCTAAATTAAGCCATTGATTGCCAGCGTCGGTGTGTCTAATGATGGAAGACAGTGAAGCGGTGCTGGAACGCCAGGCTCGTTTGTGATGAAGCTGCGGATGGTGTCTCGTTGGGTCAATGAGAGAGTAAACAAGGGCCGTCGGTTGCACAATAACGTTTGCTACAGGTGCGGAAACACCCAGACAAACACAAACACGAGTGTCAAGAGCCCTCGAGATCAGCACACGCTCTTATTAATAAGAAGTGGGTGGAATCGTGACCTTTGCATCATCAATATGGAAAACAATCTGCCGGCGTGGAATCAATCACGAGGCGTGTGTCGCAGTGACACGGATCATGGCTGCGGTGTAATTAAACAGGGCTGATTGCTTATAAAGAAGGACACTCAGTAGACGAGACGAGAGGACGCCTGGGAAATATATTCATAGACCGGACTAGTTGGAAAATTCCAAGGAAACATCTAACCACCAACTTGTGTGAGCTGTCTTGAAATGTTAGCTCAAAAATGACTTTAAGCTTAATTTTCATCTAAAAACTCATCTGCCTGCATTGTTTTTATTAGCAATATTGCATTGAATTAATTGTAAGTGCACTAAGGGCCTAAAACTCACATTTTGCCACACCTGTCAATGGCAGATGACTAGATATTTTTGACTGGCCATGAAACATTTACGACACCAAAATGTTAGATACCAGTGGAAATTCACAATTCTCTATTCCAATTTCAATACCACATCTAAAAAGACTAGCCTAAGTAATGTAGCTTTAAAACATTATTAAAGACAAGTTACCGTAGTGTAACGAAGTTCGTGGATGGAAGGAAGCAGGCGGGAACCGGCGAACGTTTCAAAAACATTTATTCAAAATAAATAAACAAAATGAAAGTAAAACCGCGGGCAGCCCCTCAAGGACGACTGCCCGCAAACACACAAAATAAAACGTGGGCAGCCCCTCACGGACGACTGCCCACAAACACACAAACAAAACATAACATAAAGTCCAGGCCTGGTCCTCTCTCGTCTTCCGCAGCTCTTGTTCCTCCTTTTATGCTCCCGTCACATGGCCGCGAGACGAAACCGGTGTGCCACGCAGCTGGCACTCGTTAACATTAATCACCGGCCCGCTCTCGCGGTCCCTCGCCCCGCTGCTTGCCACACCACACGTAGTTTTCAGGTAGAGACACTGAATAAAGAAATCAAATGTAAAGCACTTGATAGTCTTCACTGTATAAATTAACAATATCAACCCAAGTTACAAAAGTTATTTAGTTTTGTCTTTGTCCTTTTGTTGTTTCATTAGCATTAAAAACACAGACAGCAGTAGAAATATATTAGGCAGCTGTCACTTTAAGAGTGAATGCACAAATCTAATACACTGATACTGATACACCTGCATTATCTTTCTCTGCTGTTTATGTTCACTTAAGCCTTAACCGACTGTGTTTACTAGGATACTCGTTGAGACAGGAATTTGAATGAATTTGTCTGCACACGCATAAGAAGACTAGCCTGACAAGCCAGAGCCACATCAAGATGTTTGGTCTGGAAACTCACCATTGATGGCTCAATCCGAGGGGCAGATAAACGGTTGTCTTTCAAACTCCCTCTGCACGCGATAGGATAGCGCTACACCAACCAGAGCAACGAAGGTGAAGCAGAGCTCGCTGACAGATTAAACATTCACCGTATCCGGTCAGCGGAAAAGCTCAGAGAAAAGCTGAACTCCAAGTCTTCCAGAGTCGCGGTCAAAGCTGATTCAAAAGACCGCCGTTTGCCAGTTTCTGTGTTTACTAGAAGCACGCAAGTGCAACTCGGCCGTCGTCATTATGGCCCCGCCCACCGACTCTATACACGATGTGATTGGCTCATCAAGAGTTAGGCGATTACAGCTCAGAAGGGTATTGAGAGTTGCTAGACGACACTCACGGGCAGATTAGATTTGCTGCCGCTAGGGTGTGTCTAGATTTCTAGGCTATAAGAAGACATGAACAGAGCTCAATTCAGTATTTTCTTACTGTCTTTCTCTGGGTGCGCACAGTGTGTGAGTGAGGAATTGAGTTCTCTTTCACTTCTTCTTCCGCTTGAATATTTTTAAATAGGCAATTCTTTCGTGACGATCCAGCGCTGGCCTGTTAACTGTCCTGAGCGTCGTTCATGTTTGGTCACAACATTGCATTGTAAGAATTCATAAAAATGTTACTGGGCAACTTCCAGTTTACACCGTTTCATCTACTAGCCAAACACTGACTTTTACTGGCATTTGGTGCTTGGCATGTGTTAACTGTAGGAAAGAAGTATTTTTGCTCACCGAGGATACATTTATATGATCATAAATACAGTAAAAGCTTAATAACATAAAATAAAGTAATAACATTGTGAAATCATATTATTATTTAAAATGGCCTGTTTTAAATAAAATAAAAAATCTATGTGAATATATAGTAAAATGTAATTTATTCCTGTGATCAAAGCTGAATTTATCATTACTCCAGTCTTCAGTGTGACATGATCCTTCAGAAATCATCCTAATATGATGATTTGAGGCTCAAGAAACAGGATTATCAATGTTGAAACTGCTTTAAAAAAGAATTTGATTAATAGAAAGTTCAAAAATAAAGCATCTATATTAAATAGCAATATTTTGTAACATTATGAATGTCTGCAATGCCATCAATTTAATGCATCCTTTCTGAATAAAAGTATTAATTATTAATAAATAAATGAATTATATTGTAATATTATATTTAAGTTTTAATACCTAGTAAATAGTCAGTGACTGTTCAGTCTGAAACACATGCATGTTGCTGATCTGATTTAAGCACAAACTATTAACCCTTGAAGGGCCATCTGAAACCTTTCACAGACTGACCTACAGTCCTAGACTGTTTTTTTATCTTATCCTCTTGGTCGTAAAATACCTTGGTTAAAATGACAGCGATTTACACTGAAAAAGCAACTGGAAGTCATTCACTTTCAATGAGAGCTGAGGCGACATCAGTGGCGATAACCACTGTAAAATTCAGCAGAGTCTGATGTTTATGCATAAAGGATGCCGTAGGAATGCTATCTTTAACTTTACAGCATATGAGGATAAGGTGCTATTGTAGTGTGGTGCAAAATCACTTGTGTGGGATTAGTTCTGTTTAATCCAAAACAAGACATGAGAATGCAAAAGTGAACGAACCCCCATGTGCATCTGATAAAAAGACAAAGAAATGTGTCTTCATTTCCCTAGATAACACAACTGTCAGCTCTCAGTGGGTAACAGGCATGATGTCATTAGCTGAACGATGGAAGTTTGTCTTTCTCGGCTTCCCCCGAGAGTTTTGCGGTTCATCATCACACTTCTAAAGATCACGCCAGACTCACTGATCTGTCAGACATATGAGTGCTAGTCTTCTCAGACAGAAGGCACATAATGGAGTAAAGGGTTCTGAAGACGGCAGGCGGTGTTTGGAGCATCATGCTGTGAATGCTAAAGGAGCTGCTCATTTACCCATCATGCCCTCTGAATCATGGTGTCACAATGGAATTCACATGCTTGGCTTTTATCTTAACATCTTATGACCTTGTGATATGCACCCTAGGAGAGCAATTTTGGCCATTTCATGGAGAAAGCAAGAGAGGAATACCACAACGCTGTTTATTTCCAAGGAGTAGTGAAGGTTATCATGAAAGCCAGTCCTGTTCACATTTTGCATGAAGAAAATTAAGCTTATCTTGGAAGATTTGGGAACAACAACAACTCAGCCACAAAGTGGTAGGCAATGTAAAATCACAGAGCGGGGTCAGCACATGCTGAGGCGCACATTTGCACAGAAGTCACCAACATTCTGCTGAGTCAGTAGCTAAAGGTTTGGTGGTTGCCAGGAGAACTTGACTTGCCTGACTGCATTGTGCCAAGTGTAAAGTTTGGTGGAGGAGGGGATTATGGTGTGGGGTTGTTTTTTAGGGGTTGGGCTTGGCCCCTTAGTTCCAGTGGACGGAACTCTTAATGCTTCAGCATGCCAAGACATTTTGGACAAATTCATGCTCCCATCTTTGTGGGAACAATTTGGGGATGACTCCTTCTTGTTCCAACATGACTGCGCATCAGTGCACCAAGCATCAGCCCATAAAGACATGGATGAGTGAATTTGGTGAGGAGGAACTTGACTGGCCTGCTCAGAGTCCTGACCTCAACCCGATAGAACAGCTTTGGGATGAATTAGAGCGGAGACTGAGAGCCAGGCCTTCTCGTCCAACATCAGTGCCTGACCTTACAAATGAGCTTCTAGAAGAATGGTCAAAAATCCCCATAAACACACTCCTAAACCTTGAGGAAAGCCTTCCCTACGGATTAAGAATGGGATGTCATTAAAATTCATGTGCATGTAAAGACTGACCGCCCAAAACGGACAATAAATTGTATGGGTATGACAATATATATATATATATATATATATATATATATATATATATATATATATATATATATATATATATATATATATATATATATATATATATATATAAATATTTACCTCATTTTATTATTTTAAAGTTCTCTTTTCATTATATTTTCTCACTTCATTGTTAAGATTTTGAGGTAAAATATGTCCTGTAAATGTTACCTGCATGCGGTTTGTGCTTTGCTCATCATTTTCACTTCTATTTCTCCATATCACCTTGTGCACTGTGAGCAATGGATCTGTGTGAGAGTCCTCTGCTGGAGTGTGTAATTTATTACCCTGAGTGAGTCGTAATTAAAAGCCTGCATCCTCTGCTGGGACTCGCACCTTGCCGAGGCTCTGGTGGAACAGGAATTCTAAGTGAACACACAGCTCTGACTTCCTCTTCTGACGAGATGGATCCGGCTGTTGTTAGATTGGTGTCAAGAACTCAGTTAGTCTCACCTCTCCGGCAAACTGAAACCCTCGAGAGCAAAGGTGGCAGAACCTCAGCCGCAACTCCTAATGCGATTTCACGCTCCGGCTTGTTGCCAACAATAAGACTAGTCTCCAGTGCCATGCTGTGCTTCGGCTCTTTCTTCGACAGGGCGAGCGCTTACACAATGACTAACCTACTGAAAATTATGGAGGGGAGAACGGTTGGAAATAAAATAACTGTTGTCAGGATGTGTTTAGCCTTTCCTCACATAAATCAAAGCTGCTTAAAAACATGTATTGGACTGGCGGCAGCAGACAGGGCCACTCCGTGAGCCGTAATGGCTCGGGGAAAGAGGGCATTGGGTCTTAGACAGCATGAGTGTCAGCCTCATTTTGAAGTTCAGGAATCCCATCAGCTTGGAGAAATTGCGGTGATGGGTTAGGAAATGTGCTCTCCAGTGGCAAACAGCATCGGCTGTGTGGAACTTGGTCAGATGCATTGGCTTTTTATAGGTGGTTTTGCAGTCGCTGCAGGCGGATGAGTCATTCTGTGAAATACTGTCTTTTCTGTTTAGATTTTTTTAAAGCACATTTATATTATATTTATCATGTGTTTAAGCGTTTGCATCTCAAGCTAAATTTAATATGTGGGATAAGAAAAGCACCTCTGTTGTTGTCTCTCATATGCTTACTATTCTTCTGGACAAAATTGTGGTGTTTAACTCGTCCCGCACCATTTGTCGTAGACCAATGAATGAGGTGTCAAATCATGTGGTTTCTTGAGGAGAGGTGTGCTGTGACTTTTATAAGCAATCACAAGAAATTATCATAAAGTTAGTTTAATAATAAAATTACTATTGTTTTGCATTGTTTTGTTAATAAGTGCAGGTACTAATAAAATGACATGTTTGTTTAATGGAAATTTAAACAGTGAAGCACGTAGCTTGAATTGATATGCAGATAAAATGAACAACAGTAATGTGCAAAACATACTTTTATAGGGGAAATAAAAATGTTCTACTCTTATTAAATGTGCCATTGCTCTTCTATATTCTCACACTGAACTGACTGACAGCTCCAGTGATTATAAAAGGAGACATTTTTACTTGTTTTCTGTGTAATTCAGTCACAATTCGAAGAAAGGTTTTTGTTTTTAATGCACTGTAAAAAAAAAAATGTTGGTTTTTGTTGGTTTAACTTAAAAAGTAAGTAGCCTGTTTGCCCTAAAATTTTGAGTTTATTGAAATAAAAAAATTTGAGTTGATACAATGAAGGAAATTTATTTAATGAATAGAAACTCAATATATTATTGTATCTGAACCACATTTTTGATAAATCATGAAAATAGCACTATTTGGCATGTTTCACTGCATCATCAGAAATAAAACACACACAATTACCCAATATGCTTACAAAATCTTTTAATAATCTTTTAATAAAGGTTGTCGAATCTCAAAAAAATAAAATCATTGTATTAACTCAAATTTTTTATTTCAATGTACTCAAAATTTTAAGGCAACCAGGTAACTTTTTTCTAAATAATTTTTTACAGTGTGGAATTAAGTGGTCCTCTGCCGCAATCTACTGGTTATAGTGGTTTCATGTCTTTTATTTTATTTTATAAAAGTGCTTGTTTGCCACAGTGTTAGTTTTTTCTACACCTTTAAACTTTTAGTTTTACAAATCATTGCATTAAAAATAACTATCATTACAAATGGATGACATTTAGAGCTTTGAAGTGCAGGAGAAAGTGCTTGAATTTCACTCCCAAAAGGTTGTGTGAACCCTGAGATGAATAATGACAACATTCAGACTATTTCTTCCACAATCCCATGGTGTGTTCCTCAAGTAAATGATGGTGAATGTTGGTGATTTGTGACTGAAAGCCCTGATCTTCACTCCTGGTCTCCTCGTCAGCTCTGTTTGATCTGATATCTGTGGTTTATAACAGAGAGTTCTGCACCGAACGCTTCACTAGATCTCACAGTACTGATATTTTTAATTCTGTGAATTCAAACGCTTTCTCACTGGATCTCCAGCGCTGTGTAGTAACGGTGTCACGTGATCCAGATCGGCTCGTGTCTGAGCTCACGCTGAGCTGTCTATTTATTGCTCCGAGCTGATAATACGGTCCACGCAGTGCAGCTCAAATGAGTAGAGCGGTTTCATTCCGCTTTCGTTTGCCGTTTGATGTTTCTCATATGTAACAGAAATGGCAGCTCTTATCAGTTGGGCACTGTGGTGAAGGCACCAGTGCGGCCTCTGACTAAATTTAGTTGCACCAGCAGGAAAAAAGATCCCATAGACTTTACATTGGCATGAACTTTGTGAGATCAAATCTCCAGATTTTGGCTTATTTAGTTTGGCCTATCAAGCAGCCAATAAGTAGTGACATAAGAAATTCAAAGCCAACCATAGCAACCCATTACAGCACTCTAGCAACCACTAGACTTCCACTGAAAAAAAAAGAGAAAGATATCTCTGGATCAGACCATCATAGAGACATGTGGGTAGGCTCTTTTAATTTGGGCGGGACACCAGTCTGTCTTTGTAGAATGACTCGGAATGGGATTGTGTGTCATTTGTTTGCACATATCACAGTCTATTTGTTATTTTAGCTTTAAGCAGGTGACTATGACCAGCCCTGAACGCTTCAGCTCAAGTGCTGCTGTTGCCAAAGACAGGTTGTTTTTTCCGAGCCTGGCTTGAGTAATGTAGTCAGATGTGCATATATCATGTGGCGGAAGTGTCCTCATTAGCATAAGATAGCATATAGAATGGTGATTATTGTCTCAACCTTGGCACACACAGCATAATTCAGAGTGAGAGTTGAAAAAGTTGGAAGCCGGACAATTTGTGCATATTCATGACGCTGCCAGTCATTACGGTGAGCGAGATCTGCTCTGAATTCAAGCCAGATCTCGTTCCCTTTATATGATATTGTCAGATTGCTACAAAGAGAGAGAGAGAGAGAGAGAGAGAGAGAGAGAGAGAGAGAGAGAGAGAGAGAGAGAGAGAGAGAGAGAGAGAGAGAGAGAGAGAGAGAGAGAGAGAGAGAGAGAGAGAGAGAGGGAGGAAAGTATTTGGCGTTTTTAACAGTAGCAGTGAAATGTCTTGGATGAAAGGGAGGGAATTTAATTTGCGCCAGTAATTGACATTAAATTTAGACTCTTGTTCGTCTCATTAAGCTGCCCGTCATCCGTGCTGTCATCAATCACTCAATAAGCCTCAGTTTGTTTCCTCTCATCCTGCTCAACAGAGACAGAAAAGCCTGTGCGCATGCCATAATAAACATAAAACAGGACATTGTTCTATGATTATTGTTTTATCTCTGTACTCAAGGCAATGTGTGAGCTTCTGTATGGTGGCACTGCTATTATTGCCTGCTTGGGATTAATCGCTCATGTTTCCTCATTTGTAAGTCATTATAAATGAAAGCATCTGCTGAATAAATAAATGTACACGGTTGTTCAGAATACTAGCTCACTACTTACTAAGTCCTGCGGCGTATGAAGTGTGTACTGGCTATTATTTTTATTTATATTATTTAGTGCTGTAAAATTGCGAAACTCCAGCAAAAGTTTGTGTGTGTGTATATATATATATATATATATATATATATATATATATATATATATATATATATATATATATATATATATATATATATATATATATATATATATACGTATGTTTACATTATTAGATTTTATTTATTTAAAATATTCAACCAAAGTATATTGCATTTTAATATAGTTTTGTGTCAACCTTTGGTGTGTAAAAAGGTAAAAAAGAAAAAGAAAAAAAAGGTAAAATTATGCACATCTATGCAGAAATATGCTAAACTATATATGCAAAAAATACACACATATGGTAAACACAGAAGCTTGTGCATACATTACACACTAGAACAAACCCCATTGGTTCTCATACCTCATGTTTTTAGCTTCTGTGTTATGTGTATATGCGATGTAGAAGTCTACATTAAATGTCCATCATATAAAGAGATTCTATCTCTTCAAGGATTTGGATTATTTTACAATGCCTTTTTGGATCTTTAAAGTTTTGGTTAAATGAACTTTCAATGGAAGAACAGGAACTTGTCAGGTTTCATTATACATGGAAAAAGGAATAGTTCACTCAAAAAGGAAAAAGCTGTTCATTTACTCACACTCATGCCATCTAAGATGCAGGTTGATTTTTAGCTGAAACCGTGGTCATTGGTGATTTGTATAATGCAAGTCAACGGCTACTGTCACTTTGAGAGTCAAAAAAACAGATACAGGTTAGACAAAATTAATCCCCATTAAAGTTTTTTTTTTTTGCAGCCTTATTCCAGATAGCTGTATCTCAGCCAAATATTGTCCTAACAAACCATAAATCAATGGAAAGCTTGAGATGTATAAATCTCAATTTCAAAAAATTGACCCTTTTGACTGGTCTTGTGGTCCAGGATCACAAATGGAGAAAGCTGAACCAACCAAACACAATTTTGATTGTATTACACAACTAATATTGTAACGCTTTTAATGACGTATTTTAATTTCTTAAGCTGTGAAAAACAATGCAAGTGCAATAATTCATTGCTGGACATTAAGTGCATTAATGGAACTAAATGTGCACAAACATTTTTTAGTGTAAGCAAGGGACTGTTCTGCAGCTCCCATGTTTTAACCTCTTGTCACATATAAAGGCACAATACTTCCACTTCCACTGGATCTATGCTAGTGTGTGTGTGTGGGTGTTAGAGGCTAAGTATAAGTTTAGCATAGATGTATTTCACTTGCTGAACACTCTGACTGTCGTTGTGATAGTCAGACCACAAATAAACGTGATGTTCACCTTGTTTTGACACTGGGAGTCTTTTTCTCTGGCCTGGAGCTCTCTGTCGTATTTATCACACTGTGCTGGTCAGGTAATCCGTCTGGTTTTTGGAAGACCGAATGCATCATTTTCCCATTGCTCTGAAAGCGCTATAAAAGTGGATTGGATTTCATTTACAGGAGTCTATTAATTCCTCGCTGACAGCAGAAGAGATGGAGGACTCCAGGTCTTTGCTAATTCACCTTCACATTTTATTCATCCTTCATTGTGTCAGAAACTGTGGATGGAGAAGAAAGATCTTCCCGGAGGCATCCGATGCTTTTGTCAAAATACACCAACTTGGAAAGAGCTCTGGTGATTATGAGAGAAATAATCATAGACGTCTGAGCCTAATTCAATTTACGCACAACAACAGCTGGAATATTTGTTCCGAGCGGCAGGCGTGATATTACTTTTGCCGTCTCGAGAGATATGGAAGAGATTATTTGTTTGGAAAGATCACATTCTTTCTGTTGCCTTTAACGGGTAAAATGTGTGCATCAGATGGCCGGCACAAGCACCTCCTCGAGGACTTGAGTAGCTAATTACTCTAACGAGTGCATACATTTGAGAAACATTAAATAGCAGTTTATTATGAAGAGAATTACTGCATCTGCAGGAGTGGAATCTCTGAATTAAACATCTTGTGTTCCTCAGCTAACAAAAACAATGATTTGTTAACATCCTTATGCACTGTAAAACAACATGATATAATCGATAAGTTATGTTTTTACATTGCTTTAACTCCTGAAAATAAGTTAAGAAACTCAGCCTTTGAAAAGAGCGTGCTCTCCGTGGGCGTGGCAGCATTTACAGATAATGAGGCACGACTGACTTCTCTTTCTTTTTGAACACATACATAAACAGACACTATTTGTAACAAAAACTGATATTTCAATGTTTCTTTAGACTTATGTTTCATGTTTGTGTGACAAGTATTCACTAAGTTACAGTTCATTGTCTGAAGAGTATCAGACTGGACTTCATTGGGAGGCGGCAGATTTCCATCATGTTTGTTTTCTTTATTTTGCAAAAAGCACAACATTTAGTTTTTATTGTGAGTATTAAGAAATAAAAGTGGACACTTAACAGATTATAATGATGTATAACACTTGTCTATATGACCAAAAGCAACAGATTGAGTCACTTCCGCACTAATAGGTGGAATTGCTGACGCGACCGCCGACCTCTAGAGGTCAAGAGAGTTGCAATGACTTAAACATCCAAGTTGATTGTACTTTAAAATATAAGACTGCAACTTTTTTTTAACAGCGGGGATGTTCCCTAAACATTGTTTTATAAATATTTGTTCTTGGTTAATCAAAGCTTTAGGTCAACATGCCATTTGAATCGTTTGTGAATATTATGGGAATGTTACTTTTGAATGTTGTTTGAATATTCTGAAACTAACATTAAAAAATAACCTAATCAAACATTTGAGAAACAATGCATTGATAATGTTATTTTTGTGCTAACGTTTTGAGAACATTATTAAAGACCAGATAACTATGAACGAACATTTCATTAGCATTTATTAGCTGTGTTTGTTAAAGATGTGTGTTTTGTGTGTTTGCACAGGCCTGGAGAAGGTCGGCCGCGACTCCAGTTACGAGCAGGAAGGGAAGGTGCAGTTCGTGATGGATGCGGTTTATGCGATGGCACACGCGCTGCACCGTATGCACAGGGATTACTGCTTCGGATACCCCGGCCTCTGCCCCCGCATGAGCAATATCAATGGAAAGGAGCTCCTGGGATACATCCGGAGCGTTAATTTCAATGGTGAGTGCTCAAATCCACAGATATGTTTGCAAGTCTCCAATCTTTCAGGGCCAAGTAGAAATCGAGTCTCAAGAGTGTTGTTCACAAATGATGGAAGTCATGTTATTTGCAATGTACAGACTCGAGTCTCTGCCTCTGGTTACACTTTATAACTACTTTTAATACAAATATTATTAGCTGTAAATAGTTTGGGATCAGTAGAATTTTTTTCCCTCTAAAATAAATGTTAAAATGATTTTATTTTTTAGCACGGATGCATTAAATTGATCAAAATAGCCAATAAAAATAATTATAATTTTGTAAAAGATTGCTATTTTAAATAAATGCTATTCTTTTGAACTTTCTGTTCATAATAATCTTTTTTTTTTTTATCTGTAAAAATCATCAAGACTGGATTAAAGATGCTGAAAATTCAGCTTTGAATCACAGGAATAAATTGCATTTTACAATAAATTCACATGGAAAATTCAATTGTAATAATATTTCACAATATTATATTGTTTCCTTATTTTGAATCAAATAAATGCAGCCTTTGTGAGCAGAAGAGACATCTGAATAATAGTGTACGTTCAAACAGTTTAAAATGTCATAACATATGTGCTATTATAATAACTGGAATATATACATATCAAATGATAACATTTGTTGAAAGAAGAGTTTGAGGACTTACGTTTAAGCTATTATTTGCTGGGGGAAAAAAACTTGAAAAAAACGTTCATGATTGATTATAAGACCTTTAAAAACCAATGACATTTGAATGAAATATTATGACATTTTGTATTCAAAGAAAATAAAAATGTTGGTGAAATGATCAAAGAACTCTCCTTTTCCCAACTATTCCTTGAAGCCTTATATAATGAGTGTTATAACCATATTAGTGAAAGTTATTATGAAGTGATATGCCATATTTTACTATGCAATGCCGTTGGCATCTCTATTAGAAATGCAGCTTGTCTATGTACATATTCAAGTGTTTTCACTCATTTTTCATATTTCTTACTTCTAGCATCGTTCATTAGGGGCCAAGCACCGAAGGTGCGGAGGCACCTATTGAAATCGTTAGTGTTCCTATTATTAGGGGCCAAGCACCGAAGGTGCGGAGGCACCTATTGAAATTGTTAGTGTTCCTATTATTAGGGGCCAAGCACCGAAGGTGCGGAGGCACCTATTGAAATCGTTAGTGTTCCTATTATTATTCTTCTTCTTCTTTTTCCGCCATAGGAGTCTCTGGCAGCCCATAGAACCGTATGGTAAAAAGTTGTGAAATTTGGCACACTCATAGAGGCCAGTCTGAGCTGTCACTATAGCAAATTTGGTGCCTCTAACTCAATCCCTCTAGCGCCACCACCTGTCCAAAGTTTCACTCATATTTATGCTTATAACTTTTGACCCCTAAGGGCTAGAAACAAAATTCTTTTTTCATCGGATTCCTTGGCTCAAGCCGATTCGATTTCACCCTATGATGTCATTTTCCGGTATGCAAATTTTCCCGCCATTTTGAATTTTCTGAAAAACCTACTTTTTCGAACTCCTCCTAGGCCGTTGCTCCGATTTTCACGAAAATTGAAACAGATCATCTTCAGAGCATGTTGACAAAAAGTTATGGAATTCAAGTTGATTCGTCCAATCGTTTTCAATAAACGCACAAACAAATTTTACGTGGAGGTTGCAAAAACACACTAAAGGCTATATCTCCGCAACGCTTTATCGTATTCAAACCAACCTTGGTACATGTCATCACAAGCATGACTTGAAGCAACATGCAGCGTTTCGGCGCAGCGCCACCTACCTGTCCGGAGATACGAAAAATGCCTATTTTGGCTTATAACGTCTGAACCGTTTATCCAAAAATCATAAAATTGGTCTCATTAGATTCAGGGCGTCATGCCGAGTTGACTGATATCCAATTTTACCATGTCGGCCATTTTGGATGTCGGCCATTTTGAATTATGTGCAAAAATGCTGTATTTTATGAACGCATGAACAGATTGTTATGAAACTTGGTATGGGTCATCACCACGATGCCCTGAAGTAGCCTGAGAAGTTTCGAAACAGCGCCACCTAGTGGAGAATTTTTTTTTTCAAACGCTTATAACTTTGGGTGTGGTTGACATATTTTGATGGGAGTGTGTTTTTTGGTCTCCTGAATCCTTGCCGACTCCAACGATACCAGACTTGCCAGGTTTCGCCATATGGTTTGCGCAGAGTTGTAATTTAGTGCTTAAAAAACATTTGCTGATATCTTCGAAACCGCTAGTCCGATCGAGACGAAACCAGCCTCAGAAGTTCGGAAACATAGGTCGATAGCTATACGCTAATGCCCAAATCTCAAAATATTGATAGTAAGGGGTAGTAAAATCCAATCAAAGTCAGGTGTCAGTCATTTTTTACGTGTTTTTTCATATAAATGTCTATAACTCCAAAACAAAATGAAATATTTTCACCAAACTTGACACACATATGTATGGGCTCACTACGAGGACACATAAAAAAATTGGTGGGATTGTGCCTCTTGGTGGCGCTATAATAAAACAAAACATGAAATTCCCATTGACTTCAATGCAGTATTACGGTTTAAAATGCTAATGCTATAATTTAAGAATGCACTAGTGTATCATTACAAAACTCGGTATGTGTCTTCCGCTCTATGTCCCGAAGATATTCAAAAAGTTTCGGGGCAGCGCCACCTTGTGGTCAAAAGTTGTAATAAAATGTACAAAAATGCTAATAACTTTTGATTAAATTAGCCTATTGTAATGAGACTGGTCATAATACATTCATTGGCTCATGCCGAGAAGATAGATACCAATTTTGCCATATTTTGCAAACATATCTGTGCTCCATCTTGTTATTTGTTAAAAATCTACTTTTTCAAACTCATCCTAGACCGTTTGTCCGATTTTCACCAAAATTGATCCGTATCGTCTTCAGACCATGCTGACAAATAGTTATGGATTTCAGATTGATAGACAAAACAGTTTTCATATACCACTGCAACAGAGTTGAGCCATGATGCAAAAATTACTCTTGAGGCTGTATCTCTGCAATGCTTTGACATATTGACACCAAACTTTGCATGTGTCATTGTCATCTCAATCTGACTAAACCACATCAGTTTCGTAACAGTGACACCTATTGGTCGAAAGTGATAAACCATTAAACCATTATTATTGACTGTATTTAAAATTTGACTGCTATTTTGCCTAAAATCAACTTAATAGGTCCTTAATGGCTCATTGTTGCAGTTGGCTTGAGACTTCCAGCCATGCTGGCATGTCTTGTCTTCTTCTTTGCGCTTGGCCCCGATAATGGCTGCTTGCAGCTATATTTATTATTCTGCTTCTTCTTCTTCTTCTTTTTCTTTTTCTTCCGCCATAGGAGTCTCTGGCAGCCCATAGAACCGTATGGTAAAAAGTTGTGAAATTTGGCACACTCATAGAGGCCAGTCTGAGCTGTCACTATAGCAAATTTGGTGCCTCTAACTCAATCCCTCTAGCGCCACCACCTGTCCAAAGTTTCACTCATATTTATGCTTATAACTTTTGACCCCTAAGGGCTAGAAACAAAATTCTTTTTTCATCGGATTCCTTGGCTCAAGCCGATTCGATTTCACCCTATGATGTCATTTTCCGGTATGCAAATTTTCCCGCCATTTTGAATTTTCTGAAAAACCTACTTTTTCGAACTCCTCCTAGGCCGTTGCTCCGATTTTCACGAAAATTGAAACAGATCATCTTCAGAGCATGTTGACAAACAGTTATGGAATTCAAGTTGATTCGTCCAATCGTTTCCAATAAACGCACAAACAAATTTTACGTGGAGGTTGCAAAAACACACTAAAGGCTATATCTCCGCAACGCTTTATCGTATTCAAACCAACCTTGGTACATGTCATCACAAGCATGACTTGAAGCAACATGCAGCGTTTCGGCGCAACGCCACCTACCTGTCCGGAGATACGAAAAATGCCTATTTTGGCTTATAACTTCTGAACCGTTTATCCAAAAATCATAAAATTGGTCTCATTAGATTCAGGGCGTCATGCCGAGTCGACTGATATCCAATTTTACCATGTCGGCCATTTTGGATGTCGGCCATTTTGAATTATGTGCAAAAATGCTGTATTTTATGAACGCATGAACAGATTGTTATGAAACTTGGTATGGGTCATCACCACGATGCCCTGAAGTAGCCTGAGAAGTTTCGAAACAGCGCCACCTAGTGGAGAATTTTTTTTTTCAAACGCTTATAACTTTGGGTGTGGTTGACATATTTTGATGGGAGTGTGTTTTTTGGTCTCCTGAATCCTTGCCGACTCCAACGATACCAGACTTGCCAGGTTTCGGCATATGGTTTGCGCAGAGTTGTAATTTAGTGCTTAAAAAACATTTGCTGATATCTTCGAAACCGCTAGTCCGATCGAGACGAAACCAGCCTCAGAAGTTCGGAAACATAGGTCGATAGCTATACGCTAATGCCCAAATCTCAAAATATTGATAGTAAGGGGTAGTAAAATCCAATCAAAGTCAGGTGTCAGTCCTTTTTTACGTGTTTTTTCATATAAATGTCTATAACTCCAAAACAAAATGAGATGTTTTCACCAAACTTGACACACATATGTATGGGCTCACTACGAGGACACATAAAAAAATTGGTGGGATTGTGCCTCTTGGTGGCGCTATAATAAAACAAAACATGAAATTCCCATTGACTTCAATGCAGTATTATGGTTTAAAATGCTAATGCTATAATTTAAGAATGCATTAGCGTATCGTTACAAAACTCGGTATGTGTCTTCCGCTCCATGTCCTGAAGATACTCAAAAAGTTTCGGGGTAGCGCCACCTTGTGGTCAAAAGTTGTAATAAAATGTACAGAAATGCGAATAACTTTTGATTAAATTAACCCATTGTAATGAAACTGGTCATAATACAGTCAATGGCTCATGCCGAGAACATGGATACCAATTGTGCCATATTTTGCAAACCTATCTGTCCTCCGTCTTGTTATTTGTTAAAAACCTACTTTTTCAAACTCATCCTAGACCGTTTGTCCGATTTTCACCAAAATTGATC
Organism: Pseudorasbora parva; assembly: GCF_024679245.1. Taxonomy (NCBI): domain Eukaryota; kingdom Metazoa; phylum Chordata; class Actinopteri; order Cypriniformes; family Gobionidae; genus Pseudorasbora; species Pseudorasbora parva. The sequence continues at coordinate 41,010,590 of NC_090191.1, forward strand.
CGTATCGTCTTCAGACCATGCTGACAAATAGTTATGGATTTCGGATTGATAGACAAAACAGTTTTCATATACCACTGCAACAGAGTTGAGCCATGATGCAAAAATTACTCTTGAGGCTGTATCTCTGCAATGCTTTGACATATTGACACCAAACTTTGCATGTGTCATTGTCATCTCAATCTGACTAAACCACATCAGTTTCGTAACAGTGACACCTATTGGTCGAAAGTGATAAACCATTAAACCATTATTATTGACTGTATTTAAAATTTGACTGCTATTTTGCCTAAAATCAACTTAATAGGTCCTTAATGGCTCATTGTTGCAGTTGGCTTGAGACTTCCAGCCATGCTGGCATGTCTTGTCTTCTTCTTTGCGCTTGGCCCCGATAATGGCTGCTTGTTATTATTCTGCTTCTTCTTCTTCTTCTTCTTCTTTTTCTTCTTCCGCCATAGGAGTCTCTGGCAGCCCATAGAACCGTATGGTAAAAAGTTGTGAAATTTGGCACACTCATAGAGGCCAGTCTGAGCTGTCACTATAGCAAATTTGGTGCCTCTAACTCAATCCCTCTAGCGCCACCACCTGTCCAAAGTTTCACTCATATTTATGCTTATAACTTTTGACCCCTAAGGGCTAGAAACAAAATTCTTTTTTCATCGGATTCCTTGGCTCAAGCCGATTCGATTTCACCCTATGATGTCATTTTCCGGTATGCAAATTTTCCCGCCATTTTGAATTTTCTGAAAAACCTACTTTTTCGAACTCCTCCTAGGCCGTTGCTCCGATTTTCACGAAAATTGAAACAGATCATCTTCAGAGCATGTTGACAAAAAGTTATGGAATTCAAGTTGATTCGTCCAATCGTTTTCAATAAACGCACAAACAAATTTTACGTGGAGGTTGCAAAAACACACTAAAGGCTATATCTCCGCAACGCTTTATCGTATTCAAACCAACCTTGGTACATGTCATCACAAGCATGACTTGAAGCAACATGCAGCGTTTCGGCGCAGCGCCACCTACCTGTCCGGAGATACGAAAAATGCCTATTTTGGCTTATAACTTCTGAACCGTTTATCCAAAAATCATAAAATTGGTCTCATTAGATTCAGGGCGTCATGCCGAGTCGACTGATATCCAATTTTACCATGTCGGCCATTTTGGATGTCGGCCATTTTGAATTATGTGCAAAAATGCTGTATTTTATGAACGCATGAACGGATTGTTATGAAACTTGGTATGGGTCATCACCACGATGCCCTGAAGTAGCCTGAGAAGTTTCGAAACAGCGCCACCTAGTGGAGAATTTTTTTTTTCAAACGCTTATAACTTTGGGTGTGGTTGACATATTTTGATGGGAGTGTGTTTTTTGGTCTCCTGAATCCTTGCCAACTCCAACGATACCAGACATGCCAGGTTTCGGCATATGGTTTGCGCAGAGTTGTAATTTAGTGCTTAAAAAACATTTGCTGATATCTTCGAAACCGCTAGTCCGATCGAGACGAAACCAGCCTCAGAAGTTCGGAAACATAGGTCGATAGCTATACGCCAATGCCCAAATCTCAAAATATTGATAGTAAGGGGTAGTAAAATCCAATCAAAGTCAGGTGTCAGTCATTTTTTACGTGTTTTTTCATATAAATGTCTATAACTCCAAAACAAAATGAAATATTTTCACCAAACTTGACACACATATGTATGGGCTCACTACGAGGACACATAAAAAAATTGGTGGGATTGTGCCTCTTGGTGGCGCTATAATAAAACAAAACATGAAATTCCCATTGACTTCAATGCAGTATTACGGTTTAAAATGCTAATGCTATAATTTAAGAATGCACTAGTGTATCATTACAAAACTCGGTATGTGTCTTCCGCTCTATGTCCCGAAGATATTCAAAAAGTTTCGGGGCAGCGCCACCTTGTGGTCAAAAGTTGTAATAAAATGTACAAAAATGCTAATAACTTTTGATTAAATTAGCCTATTGTAATGAGACTGGTCATAATACATTCATTGGCTCATGCCGAGAAGATAGATACCAATTTTGCCATATTTTGCAAACATATCTGTGCTCCATCTTGTTATTTGTTAAAAATCTACTTTTTCAAACTCATCCTAGACCGTTTGTCCGATTTTCACCAAAATTGATCCGTATCGTCTTCAGACCATGCTGACAAATACTTATGGATTTCGGATTGATAGACAAAACAGTTTTCATATACCACTGCAACAGAGTTGAGCCATGATGCAAAAATTACTCTTGAGGCTGTATCTCTGCAATGCTTTGACATATTGACACCAAACTTTGCATGTGTCATTGTCATCTCAATCTGACTAAACCACATCAGTTTCGTAACAGTGACACCTATTGGTCGAAAGTGATAAACCATTAAACCATTATTATTGACTGTATTTAAAATTTGACTGCTATTTTGCCTAAAATCAACTTAATAGGTCCTTAATGGCTCATTGTTGCAGTTGGCTTGAGACTTCCAGCCATGCTGGCATGTCTTGTCTTCTTCTTTGCGCTTGGCCCCGATAATGGCTGCTTGCAGCTATATTTATTATTCTGCTTCTTCCGCCATAGGAGTCTCTGGCAGCCCATAGAACCGTATGGTAAAAAGTTGTGAAATTTGGCACACTCATAGAGGCCAGTCTGAGCTGTCACTATAGCAAATTTGGTGCCTCTAACTCAATCCCTCTAGCGCCACCACCTGTCCAAAGTTTCACTCATATTTATGCTTATAACTTTTGACCCCTAAGGGCTAGAAACAAAATTCTTTTTTCATCGGATTCCTTGGCTCAAGCCGATTCGATTTCACCCTATGATGTCATTTTCCGGTATGCAAATTTTCCCGCCATTTTGAATTTTCTGAAAAACCTACTTTTTCGAACTCCTCCTAGGCCGTTGCTCCGATTTTCACGAAAATTGAAACAGATCATCTTCAGAGCATGTTGACAAAAAGTTATGGAATTCAAGTTGATTCGTCCAATCGTTTTCAATAAACGCACAAACAAATTTTACGTGGAGGTTGCAAAAACACACTAAAGGCTATATCTCCGCAACGCTTTATCGTATTCAAACCAACCTTGGTACATGTCATCACAAGCATGACTTGAAGCAACATGCAGCGTTTCGGCGCAGCGCCACCTACCTGTCCGGAGATACGAAAAATGCCTATTTTGGCTTATAACTTCTGAACCGTTTATCCAAAAATCATAAAATTGGTCTCATTAGATTCAGGGCGTCATGCCGAGTCGACTGATATCCAATTTTACCATGTCGGCCATTTTGGATGTCGGCCATTTTGAATTATGTGCAAAAATGCTGTATTTTATGAACGCATGAACAGATTGTTATGAAACTTGGTATGGGTCATCACCACGATGCCCTGAAGTAGCCTGAGAAGTTTCGAAACAGCGCCACCTAGTGGAGAATTTTTTTTTCAAACGCTTATAACTTTGGGTGTGGTTGACATATTTTGATGGGAGTGTGTTTTTTGGTCTCCTGAATCCTTGCCGACTCCAACGATACCAGACTTGCCAGGTTTCGGCATATGGTTTGCGCAGAGTTGTAATTTAGTGCTTAAAAAACATTTGCTGATATCTTCGAAACCGCTAGTCCGATCGAGACGAAACCAGCCTCAGAAGTTCGGAAACATAGGTCGATAGCTATACGCTAATGCCCAAATCTCAAAATATTGATAGTAAGGGGTAGTAAAATCCAATCAAAGTCAGGTGTCAGTCCTTTTTTACGTGTTTTTTCATATAAATGTCTATAACTCCAAAACAAAATGAGATATTTTCACCAAACTTGACACACATATGTATGGGCTCACTACGAGGACACATAAAAAAATTGGTGGGATTGTGCCTCTTGGTGGCGCTATAATAAAACAAAACATGAAATTCCCATTGACTTCAATGCAGTATTACGGTTTAAAATGCTAATGCTATAATTTAAGAATGCACTAGTGTATCATTACAAAACTCGGTATGTGTCTTCCGCTCTATGTCCCGAAGATATTCAAAAAGTTTCGGGGCAGCGCCACCTTGTGGTCAAAAGTTGTAATAAAATGTACAAAAATGCTAATAACTTTTGATTAAATTAGCCTATTGTAATGAGACTGGTCATAATACATTCATTGGCTCATGCCGAGAAGATAGATACCAATTTTGCCATATTTTGCAAACATATCTGTGCTCCATCTTGTTATTTGTTAAAAATCTACTTTTTCAAACTCATCCTAGACCGTTTGTCCGATTTTCACCAAAATTGATCCGTATCGTCTTCAGACCATGCTGACAAATACTTATGGATTTCGGATTGATAGACAAAACAGTTTTCATATACCACTGCAACAGAGTTGAGCCATGATGCAAAAATTACTCTTGAGGCTGTATCTCTGCAATGCTTTGACATATTGACACCAAACTTTGCATGTGTCATTGTCATCTCAATCTGACTAAACCACATCAGTTTCGTAACAGTGACACCTATTGGTCGAAAGTGATAAACCATTAAACCATTATTATTGACTGTATTTAAAATTTGACTGCTATTTTGCCTAAAATCAACTTAATAGGTCCTTAATGGCTCATTGTTGCAGTTGGCTTGAGACTTCCAGCCATGCTGGCATGTCTTGTCTTCTTCTTTGCGCTTGGCCCCGATAATGGCTGCTTGTTAATTCTTGCAATCACAGAGCGCTGCTCACTGACAGTCTTCCCTTTTGTTGTGTTTGTCAATTCTCTGCCTTACGGCACCCCTCAGTGACCCCTAAAATCATTACACATACGTGCAGAGACCGGAAGATGTGAGTTAAGCGCTTACAGTGATGCTCATATTTCTTCATAATGTGCAGTACAGTGCGTGTCTCAATCAGAGCACATTATAACTCACGAGGCGAGCTGCGTGTGATTGACTGTTTTTGTTTCCCTCGTGCTCTTGAATCATGTTGAAACAAAAGAATTTAAACATTCTCTTTGAAAGCATATCAAACGATTCATTTAAATATTAGTTTTGCTTCGTGCGTCTTTGCTACTCTTTCATTTTTCTATCCCCCAACTCTGTCGTTTTGTTATCATCTGCTTATGTTTGCCTTCAAGTTGTGTCATTTGCATAACTGCAGTTGAGCGATTAAGGCAGCGACTGTGCCGCTCGGAGGGGCGGGGCTGCGTGGGACTATTAAAACCTCATTAATTCACTTACTAGCGGCCAATGCAACCTGGGTTATTAGTTCCACCACCTTGCCTTCCTCCTCTGACTGTATTTGAAGTGAAAGAAAATCCACTGACAGCGCATGTGTTTTCCCATTGTCATTAGAGAGACCTGAAGATGTTATTCTGCTGTGTGAGTCTGATGTGTATTGATTGCGCGGTTTGATGAAGTAACAGTTCGAGTTAAAATAGTAGTGATGTGCTGCCAGTAATTTCAGGAGAACTCTTTGTTTTCTCTTCCTGTTTCTTGAGCAGCAAAACATCATATTAGAAAGATTTCTGAAGGATCATGTGACACTGAAGACTGGAGTAATGATGCTGAAAATGCAGGTTTGATCACAGGAATAAATTACATTTTCAAATGTATTCAAATAGATTATTTTAAAGAGGCCATATTATGCATTTTGATGTTGTTTTTGTGCTCTACTAGAGCAGGTTTCCTGCTTGAATGTTGATTATTTTCCTCATATTCTCCATTGTCGGCTCCTCTCTTCCCAGTCTGTCAGTAACGCTCTGGGCTGCGTTTCCCAAAAGCATCGTAAGCCTAAGTTGATCGTAAATACAATCGTACGAGCGATCTTAATATTAAGGTCTGTTTCCCAAAAGCATCGTAACTTAAGTAGCTCTTGAAAATGATTGTAGAGCTACGAGTGCTCTGGAGTAATCGTAAGCTCGAAGTGTATCATAAGAAGAGGGAGTTATGAGGTCCCCTACAGGACAACCGGCACATTACACCTTTAACTTTATTCAAGTGCATTGTGATAATACTATAATTTTTTGTTTTGTGTTTTTTTTGTTTTTGTTTTTATGAGGGCAGGTAACAAAAAAATATGACTTGCTGACGTGCATGAAAACCAGCAATGTGTTGGACATTCCTCTGCAGTGCCTTCTTCCTTTCTGTCAGGCTTGCAAAATCCTGCCATTTCTTGCAGACCTCTTTAGCCGATCTTTTAACTAATAATTTAACTTATAACTTTTAATTTGGTAGCAATGTCCGCCCAGATGTTTTGTTTCTCTTTGTTTGTACGATGCCCTTTAAATCTGTTGAAAATATATTTTCCCGCTCCACCTCCTCTAGAAGGAGATTGATTTCGTCTTTTTGAAAGGTATCTTTTCTTTTTTTTCTTTTACAGCCATTTTGTCATTGCCTCAGCCTGTAGTTGCTTATTTGCTTATAATATATATAAAAGTTGCTTATAATTATTAGGTGAACCGTTCAGAGTAATCGATTCCATATAAGGTTACATTTCAGCACTTTGCAAATGGACAGAGACTCTTAAGTAGCACTCTTAGAATTGCTGCACGTGATCGTAACTTTGCTCGTAGAACGCGCTCATTATAGCTAAGATACATCGTTATTGGGAAACAACCCTCCTTCTGAAAAGCTAAATATGCTCTGATTGGTCGGTTGGAGCAGTGTGTTGTGATTGGTCAAGTGCTTCCAGCGTGTTTGGGAAATGTCCCACCCCTTACCAGAGGCGGACAGTATTGAACTAGTATTTTTACTTTCCAAGTAATTTAGTTTTTCAAGTATATGTACTTTATCAGTGTAAAAGGGAAATACTCTTATTCCAAAACATAATATTAATAATAATAGTACATTTTATTTATAAAGCACTTCACATTTTAAAGAAAGTGCTACAAAGAGAGGGAAAAAAAATTAAAATAAAAATAATTAATTAATTTAAACATTAATTTAAATTAAAGACTTTCTAAACAGGTAAGTTTTTAGTCCCGTTTTAAAAATATCAGTTGTTTTGGAGCCCTCAGATGTTCAGGGAGGGCTTTCCACAGGCGTGGAGCAGTGGCACAGAAGGCTCTGTCCCCAATGGCGCGGGTCTTAATCCAAGGGGGATTGAGTAGATGTGTGTTTGTGGAGCGAAGAGAACGTGCTGAGATTTGTGGAGTAATGAGTTCTTTAAGGTAGGTGGGAGCATTGCCATGGATGCACTCATGTGTGAGGAGGGAAACTTTATACTCGATCCGAGCGGAAATAGGAAGCCAATGTAGAGACTGAAGAATCAGTGTGATGTGTTCATATTTACGCACTCTCATCAGGATCCTAGCGGCACTGTTTTGTATGTGCGGGAGTTTCTGGATGCTCTTGCTAGGAATCCCAAAGAGAAGAGCGTTAATAATCCAGTCTCGAGGAGACAAAGTTTCTCAGCATCATGAAGGGTGAGTGAAGGACGGAGTCTGGCTATATTCCTGAGGTGACAAAAGAATGTTTTGCAAAGATATTTAATGTGGGCCTTAAAGGTGAGTGTGGATCAAACCTAACACCGAGATTGGTGACTATGGATGACAGAGGAATGTCCTGGCCAGAAAATGTGATACAGGTTATGGTGGATGATCTGATCTGATGAGGGGAACCAATGAGGATGGCTTCTGTCTTAGAGCTGTTCAGCTGGAGAAAGTTGTTGCTCATCCACATCCTTATCTCTTCCAGACAGGCAGAAAGTGTTGATAATGATGCCGACGAAGACGATAATGATGAATGAGTGTCAATTTTCAGATATAATTGTGTATCATCAGTGTAGCAATGAAATGAAATTTCCAAGCCACTGATGACTTCACATAGAGGAAGCATATAGAGATTGAATAAGAGAGCCCCGAGGTACTCCGCAACCAACCGCATGTGAAAGGGACCTTGAGCTACCCATGACCACAAATTCACATCTGTCTGTGAGGTATGACTCAAACCATTGCAATACAGTGTTCTCAAGTCCAATAGAATGAGACAGTCGTTTGAGAAGTATCCCATGGTCAAGCGTGGCGAACGCTGCAGAAAGATCCAGGAGGACAAGGAGTGATGGTGACCCGGCATCAGCTGTCATTAGCAGGTCATTTGTAACCCTCACTAAGGCTGTTTCCGTGCTGTGGCCAGAACGCAAGCCAGATTAGAACTTTTAAAAAATGTTGTTGTTGTTGTTGTTGAGATGGTCCTCGAGGTGCCTGGCAACTACCTTCTCCAAAAAAATAAAATCTCCTTTGAAATAAATGGCAAGGATATAGGCCTATAATTAGCAAGTGTTTGAGGATCAAGGGAGGGTTTCTTGAGTATCGGTCTAATTATAACCTTTATTAGGGCCGACGGTACCTGACCAGACTGAAGGGATTGGTTTATTATCATGGTTAATATATACTACTTTTTACTGCAGTACATTCAATTTCCTATTGAATATCATGTAATACTTAATTACATTAAAAATGTAGTGCTATATACTTTTACTCAAGTACACAAGTAAAAGTAATTCAAAGTTTTACTTTTACTTTATAAGTAAGAAAGTACTACATGACTTGAGTTGAAAGTAATAATACTCCAATACTGTCCGCCTCTGCCCCTTACCAATTATGTTTCCGCTTCTCAGGTGTAAACACTAACAGTGGCATCAGTTTGGATCCCGAGGCGGATAATGAAATGTGAAGGAACAAGAAGATTGAACAGAACCTTATGAAGCCAGAAAATAGGGGTTTAGATTCAGGAGAGACAGCACATTGTCTCTTAAATATGGACACAACACACTACTAACAAACTTAACCTGGCTCCGCCCCTTTATTTTGCATATGCTTTTGGCAGGAATTATTTAAATGAGGAAAATTGTGATCAGTGTTGGTGAAAGTTACTTTTGTGTTACACCCTAAAAAAGCAACTAATTGCATTACTGATTTACTTTTTATGAAAGTAAATCAGTAATTAGTCTAGAACTATAATAACCATCATGTTCACACACAGCGCCTCTGAATTTACTCACAATTACAGGAGAGGAGAGTCGTCAGTCAATACATGGGAAAACAAACCAACTTGCATTACTTATCTGAAAAAGTAACTCAGATGTTTGGTTGTAAATTTAAAAGTAAAGTATTATTTTACTAGTTACTTTAAAAGTAATCTGATTACGTAACTTGTGTTATTTGTAATGCGTTACCCCACACAATGATTGTTCATTCCTGGAAGAAAACTCACGAGTACAATGGAGGCGTTTCAGGGAGATCAGAAACACTGACACTGAATAACTCCCTCTGATGGGACTTAGTCAAGGGTGTTTCCATGCTCACACAGCGATATTACACACTACAGAAAGATGAACATAATTTGAGCCAAACTCTGATTTGTCACCCTGCTTGTATTTACTCAGCTTTACACAAAGACACTCATGACCTGTGAGTTTTGGCTCCACTCATTGCTATCGTAGTGTCATTGCCTTTGCTGGTGATTTGAGGGACATGGACACCACTGAAGCTTCTTTATTTGTGTGTATGTGTGCTCTTTTGTTTGGGTGAGATCAGGTTTAGAAGCTTTTGTGCAAAGTTAATTGCAAGGTGAAGAGGACTCTGTGTGTTAAATTAATGTTAAAACCAGCGGTGATCACAGGCGGTGTTCAATTCTGCAAAAAGGCAGAAAGAAGGGACAAAGATCTTTATTAATCCAATTCATCAGCATATTCCTTAACATTCTTCCCATGCGGGAAAATCACCATGGTGTAAGGTGATAAGAAAGACAAATCACAAATGAGATATCCCTTAGACATCAATAGCTGACTCCATCCACTTATTTTTATTCAGATTTTGCATTAAAAAAATGCTGGATAGAAATGCCTAGATGCGCATAAAAAGGTTATACATACATTTTTGATCTGATTGGAAGACATGCATATATATATATATATATATATATATATATATATATATATATATATATATATATATATATATATATATATATATATATATATATGAAGTTATATAGTTCATCTTATATGATAGCAATACGCAATTATTGAATAAATCCCTCAATGTGCAACACAAAAACTTACGTGATTGGATAATTCAACTAACCAGTGGACCAATTGCAGCGCTCAGCATCTCAAATTTTGGTTTGGTGGTTCTGAAATGCCTATGTCAGATATAAAAAATGGTTGGGTATAATAACCTCTTAAATGTGTCTCACATGAATGTGTTCTTAAACACCAGGTGTCTGAAAAGGCGTTTATTATTCATCTGCAAGTCAAAAACAAGCCACAGTGGCTTCTGCGTTTGCATCAGGCATAATTTTCATTACAGATATTTTACATTTTCCAGGAAGTGACATGGGATGGAAGCAGTGTTATATTCGTGAATGTTCCGGTTTTGCGCATAACTGATATTCACAACTTGGCTATGGAGATCAATAGAGAGTAAATGGAGACTGAAATGAAGACCCACCAGTAATTTTAAAAGAGATGGATCTTATAAAGTTGAAACTCTTGTGGTGTCTCCTGAGCAGCCTCGAAGCAATAGTTTTAGAAAAAGGAAATAAAAATCAAAACCGTTCTCTGCCCTGGAGCATTCTGGGAAAAGGCTACAGCTGCCAAACGAGGCTGTTTAACGATTCTGCGGCTCTTTTTTGTGCTGGTGTAACCTTTCTCAGCAGCATGAGATGGGCCGCCTGCGTGATCCCACGGTCCGTTGCAGACGCTTGGCTGTTATTGACACCCTCCTGGAGTGGATCAGAAACTCCCGCAGATAAGAGTTCCTCAGAGTCCTGACACCAGAGCCTCAAATAACATCATGATGCTGCCGTCGTAAAGCAGATGTGACCAAAACAATGAGAGAAAGCACACTGGTAGCACTGGTTTATTTCACTTAGCCAGTGGGCTTTGGTGCAGTTATAACGCAAGGATCTGCAGTTAATGGGCTGCTGTTTTAAGGAGCCCATCTTGGACTGACTTGTAAGGTCCAGGAGACATTGCGAACCTGCTCCATGTCTTCCATCTCAGATAGGGATACCCGAATTTAGAGAATCATGCAGATAGGGATCTATTCATCACCATTTCATTATTATATTTAAAATTCTCTTTACAACTGTTTTAATTATCGTGTTTTTTTAAATTACTCTTACACATGGTCTTCTAATTTCTTATGCATGTGTTATCACTATTTTAATTCATTTCTATGTAAAGCACTTTGAATTGCCATTGTGTATGAAATGTGCTTTATAAATAAACTTGCCTTGCCTTAAGAAATCAGAACTAGAGAAACATTTGCGGTCCGATCCAAGAGGCGAATGAATGCTGTTATGCATCGCAGTAGATCAGTATTAGGCCTATTAAGAGGTTGCATTGCCTCTCTTTGCTGGACACCTGCCATTTGTTATGATGACACTTTTATGGTCTGTTGTTAATGGCACGTTCCCAAAGCCATGCCTCCCAATCTGAAGACTTTCTATGCGGCGCTTTATTCATTCACCACCGTGTAGCCTGTTCTTTTTTTAATGTTTTCTTTGCTGGATTCTTACTGTGAGAAACTGTTGTAAACTAACCTGGCTGAGTGTCTCCTGAGAGTATGTGACAGAAATGTGCCAGCTGTTCTTAGGGTGAGTTTATGATTGTAATCAAAAGACTAGATTTTTACATGTTTGTCACTCGTGATGAGCAATTAGCAGTGTTATTGGTGTTTGGCCAAGCCATGCTCTAGAAAAGTTTTAAAGGGGTGGCCAGTAGTTTTTTTCTAGGCTTGGTTGTGTTTATGGTGCGCAGTATAACATGTCTTAATATTTTTCCTATATTTGACCTTTATTGTTCAAATATAGGAAATTTGCTGTCTCCACTGTCCTCTGAACGGCTTGTTTGCTTCCTGCTTCTATGAAGCCCGTCTCTCTGAAAAACCCAATGGTCTTAGATTGGTTAGATGGCCAAATGTAGTTTCCTGTATTTTTATTGGCTGAAGTGCCAAGCACAGGTTGTCCGGAAACGCCACGCCCCTTCCCATTACGGGCAGAAGTCACATCTGCGGAGACTAGCAGGGGTTAATGATGTCATCAACCCAGGAAGAAGCTTGTTGTAGTCCAAACTGGCCGTTTTTGTAGGCAATAAACTGCCATAACTTTAAAAGACAATATCTCCGTTTGCATTGAACTTTCAATGCTGTAACTTTGCAGATACTGTTTATGCTCAAGCAGCAACATTACACACTAACTAAAGTTGAAAAAGTTAAATCGTATGCAACGACCCCTTTAGTAGTCTGGTTTAATATTTTTATTTTTTCAATCACTAAACCTAAGTGTGCAATAATAATGCTAATAATAATAATGAATGAATTAAGCACCATTTGAAACAATCGAATGTGAAGTGTGATGGCACGAAAAAAGGGACTAGAGCCATCACGAGACTTCGGTCAAAGGCTGGAGCTGAATCTGGACTGTGCTCAAGTGTGGAACTGTGTGTGGCCCAGACATACGTAAATGTTAGAGTCATGATGGACAGTGCAATGTTCTCTGGGTTGGGCTCTGGAATGTCCCTCACTGGAACAGACTCTGGAATGTCCCTCACTGGAACGGACTCTGGAATGTCCCTCACTGGAACGGACTCTGGAATGTCTCTCACTGGAACGGACTCTGGAATGTCCCTCACTGGAATGGACTCTGGAATGTCTCTCACTGGAACGGACTCTGGAATGTCCCTCACTGGAACGGGGTCTGGAATGTCTCTCACTGGAACGGACTCTGGAATGTCCCTCACTGGAACGGACTCTGGAATGTCTCTCACTGGAACGGACTCTGGAATGCCTCTCACTGGAACGGACTCTGGAATGTCTCTCACTGGAACGGACTCTGGAATGTCTCTCACTGGAACGGACTCTGGAATGTCTCTCACTGGAACGGACTCTGGAATGTCTCTCACTGGAACGGACTCTGGAATGTCTCTCACTGGAACGAATTCAGGAACATCACTTACTGGAAGCATTGTGACCATTGGGATTGTTAATGCTTTATCCATCTTTGAGTTCTTGTCTTTTTCTTATATTCTGTCACGGTAAAAACAAACTAAAAGATTAAAAAAGAAACTCAAACATGAACAGAACAGAGAATAAAACTCAAAACGTGACACCAAGTCACCCAAAAGAATTGTTTTGCACAAGGTAATAAAGATGTTTTACATTGCATTGCTGGGTAAGTTAAACGCAACGAACTACTAGCTTCTATTAAATCTACAAGTGTAATTAGATTTCTTACTAATTACTCACTCTAAAAAGTATGCATTACTCATAACTAATTACTTTCTAAATCCCAAGCAGCTGAAAAATACAATAATAGCTCTTTTCTGTCAAATAAATAATATAAAATTGCATAAATGATTCTTGATCTGACAAAAGGTACATTAAAAACACACCTTTAACATTAGACATTTTAACATTCAATTTGGCTGTTGAATCCACTATTATTTTATATAGAATTATTCTGTTGTCTATGCCATATTTAATGCAATTATATCTGATATATTACCCCAAAAAAAGAGATTAATCCCCTGCTTTACCATTTCAAGGGAAAAGTAATTAAATTACAGTAATTAATGACTTAGTAATACATTTAAACTGAACACTGCATGATAATTAGGCTGATTTATTCCCCTAAATTATCCCCATAATGATAATTTCATTGTACTTATGAAAATAAGATAAAGAAAGTAGATAAAGAAGAGCAATTATGAATTTGTAGTGGAATGACTGCACATGTTTTTGTTTTTATGAGATTCACCGTTTTGAACCTATAAAGGAGCTCACACTCACTCACTCACACACACACTCTTGTGCTATTGAGTGGTAATGGTTGACGGATGTCCGATGTCTTGGCGGTTGGCCGATATCACAGCGAAAGTGAAAGGTTTCTCATTAATCCGTCTGAGTCCGCTGATACTGTGGAACAATTACATCTGAGTGCCGGTTGATGAGTTAACTCACCCGCACTGGAGATCTCTCATTACTGCCCGTCACTGCACTACACCAGTGTACTTCAAACACCACACACACACACACACACACACACACTGCATTACCCTCTGGACTGTGTGGGATAATGAACACAGCGCTGGGCAATTATGACCGGAGAATGGGAAAAAACAGATGAGAGTGTGTGGAGGTCCAAAAAAGGCCTTTTAATTGTGTGAAGGGTTGTAATATGTGAATGTGTGTGTGTGCAACAAGCCAGCATGTGTTGAGTGTGAGATGCTAGTGCACTGCATACCAATGTGTAATGTAGTAGGTGAAATGTTGCATACAATGCTGTAGTGAGTAAGATGTTACAATTGCATTAATGAGAGGCAGCTACAGTCTGCAAAATTCACTTTTATCATACCTGCTAATGGACTAAAATAAATGAATAATAAAAAAAATTCATAAATATTTCTTGCATGCCATAAATTTAGTTTGTGTATTGATGTGTTTGCATATCTATCTATTATAATATTTTAATTATATAACAACAATAATTAATATTTTTAATTTGGTAAAAAAAAAATGCAAAATTTATTTGTATTGTCTGTAAGAATTGTGTATCTATATCATCATGTTTATTATAGTTAACTAACTAAAACTATTAAAAATAAATTTTCTCTAAATAAAATAAAGTAAATAAAATAAAAATGTTAATTACTCTGATGAAACATAATTTTTCAGCAAATAAACTATATATATCCATAGCGTTTTCAGGCATTTTCTGTTTTTAAGGTACAATCTATGGAATTAATTGTGGTTAAATGACTCAGATCGCTGCAAATTAGCCCCAATATTTAAAAGCAAGCAATTATTCCCCTAATATCAGCAGCATGTTTGCAATTGTATTATTGATTTTATACAACAGTTCAATAAACTAATTATCATTATTGACTCATATTTTAGGCACAATAATTGTCAATATTGACTGTCAATATTGACCAATAATTGTCAATATTGACCATTTTTGTCTATTTTGCCAATAAAAATAGTTCCAAACAGAAAAGCCATTGGCGTAGATAACCAGTTTACAGTTACTGAATGAATCTGTATTTCTGAATAAATCGGTGTATGAATGACTCAACGACTCACAAGATGCACAAGGACTTGCTTTGTGCATGAATGAATCAGCTGTTTTGAACTAATTGTTTGGTGAAATTGTTTAAGTCACTCGTTAAGACAATGATGTGCGGATTTTACTATCATATAATTCTAGCCATTGCTAGTAGGATTATGTTATGCTGTTATGCTATTACAAACATGCTCATAGTTCATATGTGTAAGCTTTAGGAGAGAAAATAGGCAGTAAAAGGAAGTTGAGACGAAGGCAGACGTCCAACTTCGAGCATCACACTGCCTGCAGCTCAGCCTCATCCACAATTACCCCGCTCCAGTGGCTCCCTGCATGTGCTTATTTTTAGATTAGTGTTTGGAGATGGACGGAGCGGGAAGAGAGATTCTGGAAGTGTGCATTCAGACGAGCTGGGGAAAAAAGGGATGATAATTGTGTTGTGTAAAACAAATCCCCTTGTAAGTCGAAGCGGCGTGACGGTGAATCTTAAAATGGAGTGTGGTGGCAGGATCGGCGCTGGCGTTTAACTCCGTAACAGAGTGATATCCTCGTCTCAAATGGCCTTAGAAGATGTATTATATCATGTTCACTGAAAGACATTCTCAGAGGCAGGCAGTTGTGGAACGAATACTAGCAAATTGTACTAAGAAATAATTTATTTGAGAACAAGTAGAAGTACTATGAAATAATAGGACTCAAGGAAGAGTAAAAAAGTAGTTTGCTGAAAAACTACTCAAGTTACTACATTACAAAGTATGGACCCACTTTATATTAGGTGGCTTTAACTACTATGCACTAACATTTAAATTATTAATTTGATACAATGCACTTATTGTGTACAAAAATGTTTTTACATTGTACTTATATTTTTTAAAATACCTGCATGTGATTACATCTGTAATTAATTCCTGAAATTACATTCATAATTACACTTTGACACTTCCCTTACACCTAACCCTACCCTAAATGTATCCATCCCACCACACCTGTCCCTAACTTTACCCTTAAACTGACCCACACCACCACACCTGTCCCTAACTTTACCCTTAAACTGACCCACACCACCACACCTGTCCCTAACTTTACCCTTAGTGAGGCCAGTAGGGTGTTTTCGCACTAACAGAATATGTGGGAAAGAGTTTGAGTAAACTGTAATGCAATTTAGGTGGTAGCTCATTCTGAGGGGCATTTTGACCCCCTCAGAATTTGCTGCCTATACAGGTGGTAGCTCATTCTGAGGGGCATTTTGACCCCCTCAGAATTTGCTGCCTAAACATGTGGTAGCTCATTCAGGGTGGAATTTTAACCCCCTAAGAATTTGCTGCCTTTCTTTATGGACCGTTTTATCAAGCAAGTACACACCTCTTCTACTGTAGGGTCCATTGGCCAAAGCCTGGCTCCCCAACAAAGCTAAGCGAGTTCTAGCCAGGAAGTAACGAGAATTGGAGACCGTTTTTTTGAAAAAACTTTATTGTTATTGGAAGATTATTTAGTGAGGCCAGTAGGGTGTTTCCACACTAGCAGAATATGTGGGAAAGAGTTGCTATTGTTTGAGTAAACTGTAATGCAATTCAGGTGGTAGCTCATTCTGAGGGGCATTTTGACCCCCTCAGAATTTGCTGCCTATACAGGTGGTAGCTTTTCTAAAGGGGCATTTTGACCCCCTCAGAATTTGCTGCCTATACATGTGATAGCTAATTCTGAGGGGCATTTTGACCCCCTCAGAATTTGCTGCCTTTCCTTATGGACCGTTTTATCAAGCTGGAACACATCTGTTCTACTGTAGTGTCCCATGGCCAAATCCGGACTCCCCACCGCAACTAAGTGGGTTCTAGCCAGGATGTAATGTGAATTGGGGACCGTTTTTTGAAACACTCAATTATTATTAGAGGATGCTTTAGGAAGGCCAGTCTTAGTTCTTTATTCACCCGCCTGTATTGCAGTTACATGAAAGTGAGACCTTTTTGGAAAAAACTCAATTGTTATTGGAAGATTATTTAGTGAGGCCAGTAGGGTGTTTTCACACTAGCAGAATATGTGGGAGAGAGTTGCTATAGTTTGAGTAAACTGTAATGCAATTCAGGTGGTAGCTCATTCTGAGGGGCATTTTGACCCCCTCAGAATTTGCTGCCTAAACCTGTTGTAGCTCATTCAGAGGGGCATTTTAACCCCCTAAGAATTTGCTGCCTTTCCTAATGGACCGTTTTATCAAGCAAGTACAAATCTCTTCTACTGTAGCGTCCATTGGCCAAAGCCTGGCTCCCCAACAAAGCTAAGCGAGTTCTAGCCAGGAAGTAACGAAAATCGGTGAACGTTTTTTGAAAAAACTTGATTGTTATTAGAGGATGATTTAGGTAGGCCAGTCTTAGTTGTTTACTCACAGGCCTGTATTCCTGATACATAAATGTGAGACCTTTTTGGGAAAAAAACTTGATTGTTATTGTAAGATTATTTATGAGGCCAGTAGGGTGTTGTCACACTAGCAGAATATGTGGGAGAAAGTTGCTATAGTTTGATTAAACTGTAATGCAATTCAGGTGGTAGCTCATTCTGAGGGACATTTTGACCCCCTCAGAATTTGCTGCCTTTCCTTATCGACAGTTTTATCATGCCAGTACACATCTCTTCTACTGTAGTGTCCATTGGTCAAAGCCTGGCTCCCCAACAAAGCTAAGCGGGTTCTAGCCAGGAAGTAACGAGAATTGGAGACCGTTTTTTGAAAAACTTGATTGTTATTAGAGGATGATTTAGGTAGGCCAGTCTTAGTTGTTTACTCACAAGCCTGTATTGCAGTTACATGGAAGTGAGACCTTTTTGGAAAAAACTCGATTGCTATTGGAAGATTATTTAGTGAGGCCAGTCGGGTGTTTCCGCACTAGCAGTGTATGTGGGAGAGAGTTGCTATTGTTTGAGTAAACTGTAATACAATTCTGGTGGTAGCTCATTCTGAGGGGCATTTTGACCCCCTCAGAATTTGCTGCCTATACAGGTGGTAGCTCATTCTGAGGGGCATTTTGACCCCCTCAGAATTTGCTGCCTATACAGGTGGTAGCTCATTCTGAGGGGCATTTTGACCCCCTCAGAATTTGCTGCCTATACAGGTGGTAGCTCCTTCTGAGGGGCATTTTGACCCCCTCAGAATTTGCTGCCTAAACATGTGGTAGCTCATTCAGAGTGGCATTTTAACCCCCTCAGAATTTGCTGCCTTTCCTTATGGAACGTTTTATCAAGCAAGTACACATCTCTTCTACTGTAGGGTCCATTGACCAAAGCCTGGCTCCCCAACAAAGCTAAGCGAGATCTAGCCAGGAAGTAACGAGAATTGGAGACCGTTTTTTGAAAGAACTTGATTGTTATTGTAAGATTATTTAGTGAGGCCGGTAGGGTGTTTCCACACTAGCAGAATATGTGGGAGAGAGTTGCTATTGTTTGAGTAAACTGTAATGCAATTCAGGTGGTAGCTCATTCTGAGGGGCATTTTGAACCCCTCAGAATTTGCTGCCTATACAGGTGGTAGCTCATTCTGAGGGGCATTTTTACCCCCTCAGAATTTGCTGCCTATACAAGTGGTAGCTCATTCTGAGGGGCACTTTGACCCCCTCAGAATTTGCTGCCTAAACCTGTTGTAGCTCATTCAGATGGGCATTTTAACCCCCTAAGAATTTGCTGCCTTTCCTTATGGACCGTTTTATCAAGCAAGTACACATCTCTTCTACTGTAGGGTCCATTGGCCAAAGCCTGGCTCCCCAACAAAGCTAAGCGAGTTCTAGCCAGGAAGTAACGAGAATCGGCGAACGTTTTTTGAAAAAACTTGATTGTTATTAGAGGATGATTTAGGTAGGCCAGTCTTAGTTGTTTACTCACAGGCCTGTATTCCTGATACATAAATGTGAGACCTTTTTGGGAAAAAAACTTGATTGTTATTGTAAGATTATTTATGAGGCCAGTAGGGTGTTTTCACACTAGCAGAATATGTGGGAGAAAGTTGCTATAGTTTGATTAAACTGTAATGCAATTCAGGTGGTAGCTCATTCTGAGGGACATTTTGACCCCCTCAGAATTTGCTGCCTTTCCTTATCGACAGTTTTATCATGCCAGTACACATCTCTTCTACTGTAGTGTCCATTGGTCAAAGCCTGGCTCCCCAACAAAGCTAAGCGGGTTCTAGCCAGGAAGTAACGAGAATTGGAGACCGTTTTTTGAAAAACTTGATTGTTATTAGAGGATGATTTAGGTAGGCCAGTCTTAGTTGTTTACTCACAAGTCTGTATTGCAGTTACATGGAAGTGAGACCTTTTTGGAAAAAACTCGATTGCTATTGGAAGATTATTTAGTGAGGCCAGTCGGGTGTTTCCGCACTAGCAGTATATGTGGGAGAGAGTTGCTATTGTTTGAGTAAACTGTAATACAATTCTGGTGGTAGCTCATTCTGAGGGGCATTTTGACCCCCTCAGAATTTGCTGCCTATACAGGTGGTAGCTCATTCTGAGGGGCATTTTGACCCCCTCAGAATTTGCTGCCTATACAGGTGGTAGCTCATTCTGAGGGGCATTTTGACCCCCTCAGAATTTGCAGCCTAAACATGTGGTAGCTCATTCTGAGGGGCAATTTGACCCGCTCAGAATTTGCTGCCTATACAGGTGGTAGCTCATTCTGAGGGGCATTTTGACCCCCTCAGAATTTGCTGCCTATACAGGTGGTAGCTCATTCTGAGGGGCATTTTGACCCCCTCAGAATTTGCTGCCTAAACATGTGGTAGCTCATTCAGAGTGGCATTTTAACCCCCTCAGAATTTGCTGCCTTTCCTTATGGAACGTTTTATCAAGCAAGTACACATCTCTTCTACTGTAGGGTCCATTGACCAAAGCCTGGCTCCCCAACAAAGCTAAGCAAGTTCTAGCCAGGAAGTAACGAGAATTGGAGACCGTTTTTTGAAAGAACTTGATTGTTATTGTAAGATTATTTAGTGAGGCCGGTAGGGTGTTTCCACACTAGCAGAATATGTGGGAGAGAGTTGCTATTGTTTGAGTAAACTGTAATGCAATTCAGGTGGTAGCTCATTCTGAGGGGCATTTTGAACCCCTCAGAATTTACTGCCTATACAGGTGGTAGCTCATTCTGAGGGGCATTTTTACCCCCTCAGAATTTGCTGCCTATACAAGTGGTAGCTCATTCTGAGGGGCATTTTGACCCCCTCAGAATTTGCTGCCTATACAGGTAGTAGCTAATTCTGAGGGGCATTTTGACCCCCTCAGAATTTGTTGCATTTCCTTGTGGACCATTTTATCAAGCAAGTACACATCTCTTCTACTCTAGGGTCCATTGGCCAAAGCCTGGCTCCCCAACGAAGCTAAGCGGGTACTAGCCAGATAGTAACGAGAATTGGAGACCGTTTTTAAAAAAAACTTGATTGTTATTAGAGGATGATTTAGGTAGGCCAGTCTTAGTTGTTTACTCACAGGCCTGTATTGCTGATACATGAATGTGAGACCTTTTTGGAAAAAAACTTCATTGTTATTGTAAGATTATTTATGAGCCGAGTAGGGTGTTTTCACACTAGCAGAATATGTGGGAGAAAGTTGCTATAGTTTGATTAAACTGTAATGCAATTAAGGTGGTAGCTCATTCTAAAGGGGCATTTTGACCCCCTCAGAATTTGCTGCCTTTCCTTATGGACAGTTTTATCATGCCAGTACACATCTCTTCTACTGTAGCATCCATTGGTCAAAGCCTGGCTCCTCAACAAAGCTAAGCGGGATCTAGCCAGGAAGTAAAGAAAATTGGAGACCGTTTTTTGAAAAACTTGATTGTTATTAGAGGATGATTTAGGTAGGCCAGTCTTAGTTGTTTACTCACAAGCCTGTATTGCAGTTACATGAAAGTGAGACCTTTTTGGAGAAAACTCAAATGTTATTGGAAGATTATTTATTGAGGCCAGTCGGGTGTTTTCACACTAGCAGAATGTGTGGAAGAGAGTTGCTATAGTTTGAGTAAACTGTAATGCAATTCAGGTGGTAGCTCATTCTGAGGGGCATTTTGACCTCCTCAGAATTTGCTGCCTATACAGGTGGTAGCTCATTCTGAGGGGCATTTAGACCCCCTCAGAATGTGCTGCCTATACAGGTGGTAGCTCATTCTGAGGGGCATTTTGACCCCGTCAGAATTTGCTGCCTATACTGGTGGTTGCTCATTCTGAGGGGCATTTTGACCCCCTCAGAATTTGCTGCCTATACAGGTGGTATCTCATTCTGAGGGGCATTTTGACCCCCTAAAAATGTTCTGCCTATACAGGTGGTAGCTCATTCTGAGGGGCATTTTGACCCCCTCAGAATTTGCTGCCTAAACATGTGGTAGCTCATTCTGAGGGGCATTTTGACCCCCTCAGAATTTGCTGCCTAAACATGTGGTAGCTCATTCTGAGGGGCATTTTGACCCCCTCAGAATTTGCTGCCTATACAGGAGGTAGCTCATTCTGAGGGGCATTTTGACCCCCTCAGAATTTGCTGCCTATACAGGTGGTATCTCATTCTGAGGGGCATTTTGACCCCCTAAAAATGTTCTGCCTATACAGGTGGTAGCTCATTCTGAGGGGCATTTTGACCCCCTCAGAATTTGCTGCCTAAACACGTGGTAGCTCATTCTGAGGGGCATTTTGACCCCCTCCGAATTTGCTGCCTAAACATGTGGTAGCTCATTCTGAGGGGCATTTTGACCCCCTCAGAATGTGCTGCCTAAACATGTGGTAGCTCATTCTGAGGGGCACTTTGACCCCCTCAGAATTTGCTGCCTAAACCTGTTGTAGCTCATTCAGAGGGGCATTTTAACCCCCTAAGAATTTGCTGCCTTTCCTTATGGACCGTTTTATCAAGCAAGTACACATCACTTCTACTGTAGGGTCCATTGGCCAAAGCCTGGCTCCCCAACAAAGCTAAGCGAGTTCTAGCCAGGAAGTAACGAGAATTGGCGACCGTTTTTTGAAAAAACTTGATTGTTATTAGAGGATGATTTAGGTAGGCCAGTCTTAGTTGTTTACTCACAGGCCTGTATTCCTGATACATAAATGTGAGACCTTTTTGTGAAAAAAACTTGATTGTTATTGTAAGATTATTTATGAGGCCAGTAGGGTGTTTTCACACTAGCAGAATATGTGGGAGAAAGTTGCTATAGTTTGATTAAACTGTAATGCAATTCAGGTGGTAGCTCATTCTGAGGGACATTTTGACCCCCTCAGAATTTGCTGCCTTTCCTTATCGACAGTTTTATCATGCCAGTACACATCTCTTCTACTGTAGTGTCCATTGGTCAAAGCCTGGCTCCCCAACAAAGCTAAGCGGGTTCTAGCCAGGAAGTAACGGGAATTGGAGACCGTTTTTTGAAAAACTTGATTGTTATTAGAGGATGATTTAGGTAGGCCAGTCTTAGTTGTTTACTCACAAGCCTGTATTGCAGTTACATGGAAGTGAGACCTTTTTGGAAAAAACTCGATTGCTATTGGAAGATTATTTAGTGAGGCCAGTCGGGTGTTTCCGCACTAGCAGTATATGTGGGAGAGAGTTGCTATTGTTTGAGTAAACTGTAATACAATTCTGGTGGTAGCTCATTCTGAGGGGCATTTTGACCCCCTCAGAATTTGCTGCCTATACAGGTGGTAGCTCATTCTGAGGGGCATTTTGACCCCCTCAGAATTTGCTGCCTATACAGGTGGTAGCTCATTCTGAGGGGCATTTTGACCCCCTCAGAATTTGCTGCCTAAACATGTGGTAGCTCATTCTGAGGGGCAATTTGACCCGCTCAGAATTTGCTGCCTATACAGGTGGTAGCTCATTCTGAGGGGCATTTTGACCCCCTCAGAATTTGCTGCCTATA
This sequence comes from Pseudorasbora parva, assembly GCF_024679245.1. NCBI lineage: Eukaryota > Metazoa > Chordata > Actinopteri > Cypriniformes > Gobionidae > Pseudorasbora > Pseudorasbora parva. The sequence goes on from NC_090191.1 coordinate 41,033,494, forward strand.
CAGGTGGTAGCTCATTCTGAGGGGCATTTTGACCCCCTCAGAATTTGCTGCCTGAACATGTGGTAGCTCATTCAGAGTGGCATTTTAACCCCCTCAGAATTTGCTGCCTTTCCTTATGGAACGTTTTATCAAGCAAGTACACATCTCTTCTACTGTAGGGTCCATTGACCAAAGCCTGGCTCCCCAACAAAGCTAAGCGAGTTCTAGCCAGGAAGAACCGAGAATTGGAGACCGTTTTTTGAAAGAACTTGATTGTTATTGTAAGATTATTTAGTGAGGCCGGTAGGGTGTTTCCACACTAGCAGAATATGTGGGAGAGAGTTGCTATTGTTTGAGTAAACTGTAATGCAATTCAGGTGGTAGCTCATTCTGAGGGGCATTTTGAACCCTTCAGAATTTGCTGCCTATACAGGTGGTAGCTCATTCTGAGGGGCATTTTTACCCCCTCAGAATTTGCTGCCTATACAAGTGGTAGCTCATTCTGAGGGGCATTTTGACCCCCTCAGAATTTGCTGCCTATACAGGTGGTAGCTCATTCTGAGGGGCATTTTGAACCCCTCAGAATTTGTTGCATTTCCTTATGGACCATTTTATCAAGCAAGTACACATCTCTTCTACTCTAGGGACCATTGGCCAAAGCCTGGCTCCCCAACGAAGCTAAGCGGGTACTAGCCAGATAGCAACGAGAATTGGAGACCGTTTTTTAAAAAAACTTGATTGTTATTAGAGGATGATTTAGGTAGGCCAGTCTTAGTTGTTTACTCACAGGCCTGTATTGCTGATACATGAATGTGAGACCTTTTTGGAAAAAAACTTCATTGTTATTGTAAGATTATTTATGAGCCGAGTAGGGTGTTTTCACACTAGCAGAATATGTGGGAGAAAGTTGCTATAGTTTGATTAAACTGTAATGCAATTAAGGTGGTAGCTCATTCTAAAGGGGCATTTTGACCCCCTCAGAATTTGCTGCCTTTCCTTATGGACAGTTTTATCATGCCAGTACACATCTCTTCTACTGTAGCATCCATTGGTCAAAGCCTGGCTCCTCAACAAAGCTAAGCGGGATCTAGCCAGGAAGTAAAGAAAATTGGAGACCGTTTTTTGAAAAACTTGATTGTTATTAGAGGATGATTTAGGTAGGCCAGTCTTAGTTGTTTACTCACAAGCCTGTATTGCAGTTACATGAAAGTGAGACCTTTTTTGAAAAAACTGGAAGATTATTTAGTGAGGCCAGTAGGGTGTTTTCACACTAGCAGAATATGTGGGAGAGAGTTGCTATAGTTTGAGTAAACTGTAATGCAATTCAGGTGGTAGCTCATTCTGAGGGGCATTTTAACCCCTCAGAATTTGCTGCCTATACAGGTGGTAGCTCATTCTGAGGGGCATTTTGACCCCCTCAGAATTTGCTGCCTATACAGTTGGTAGCTCATTCTGAGGGGCATTTTGACCCCCTCAGAATTTGCTGCCTAAACCTGTGGTAGCTCATTCAGAGTGGCATTTTAACCCCCTAAGAATTTGCTGCCTTTCCTTATGGACCGTTTTATCAAGCAAGTACACATCTCTTCTACTGTATGGTCCATTGCTATTGCAAGATTATTTAGTGAGGCCAGTAGGGTGTTTTCACACTAGCAGAATATGTGGTAGAGAGTTGCTATAGTTTGAGTAAACTGTAATGCAATTCAGGTGGTAGCTCATTCTGAGGGGCATTTTGACCCCCTCAGAATTTGCTGCCTTTCCTTATGGACGGTTTTATCAAGCCAGTACACACCTGTTCTACTGTATCGTCCCATGGCCAAATACTGACTCCCCACTACAACTAAGTGGGTTCTAGCCAGGATGTTATAGACTTGCGGACTGTTTTTTGAAACACTCAATTGTTATAAGAGGATGCTTTAGGTAGGCCAGTCTTAGTTCTTTACTCACATGCCTGTATTGCAGTTACATGAAAGTGAGACCTTTTTTTAAAAACAACTTGATTGTTATTGGAAAATTATTTAGTGATGCCAGTGTTTTCACACTAGCAGAATATGTGGGAGAGAGTTGCTACGTATAGTTTGAGTAAACTGTAATGCAATACATGTGGTAGCTCATTCTGAGGGATATTTTGACCCCCTCAGAATTTGCTGCCTTTCCTTATGGACCGTTTAATCAAGCTGGAACACATCTGTTCTACTGTAGTGTCCCATGGCCAAATCCTGACTCCCCACTGCAACTAAGTGGGTTCTAGCCAGGATGTAATGTGAATTGGGGACTGTTTTTTGAAACACTCAATTATTATTAGAGGATGCTTTAGGAAGGCCAGTCTTAGTTCTTTAATCACATGTCTGTATTGCAGTTACATGAAAGTGAGACCTGTTTGGAAAAAACTCAATTGTTATTGGAAGATTATTTAGACTGACCCACACCACCACACCTGACCCTAACTTTACCCTTAAACTGACCCACACCACCACACCTGTCCCTAACTTTACCCTTAAACTTACCCACACCACCACACCTGTCCCTAACTTTACCCTTAAACTGACCCACACCACAACACCTGTCCCTAACTCTACCCTTAAACTGACCCACACCACCACACCTGTCCCTAACTTTACCCTTAAACTGACCCACACCACCACACCTGTCCCTAACTTTACCCTTAAACTGACCCACACCACCACACCTGACCCTAACTCTACCCTTAAACTGACCCACATCACCACACCTGACCCTAACTTTACCCTTAAACTGACCCACACCACCACACCTGTCCCTAACTTTACCCTTAAACTGACCCACACCACCACACCTGTCCCTAACTTTACCTTTAAACTGACCCATACCACCACACCTGACCCTAACTTTACCCTTAAACTGACCCACACCACCACACCTGTCCCTATCTTTACCCTTAAACTGACCCACACCACCACACCTGTCCCTAACTTTACCCTTAAACTGACCCACACCACCACACCTGTCCCTAACTTTTCCCTTAAACTGACCCACACCGCCACACCTGTCCCTAACTTTACCCTTAAACTGACCCACACCACCACACCTGTCCCTAACTTTACCCTTAAACTGACCCACACCACCACACCTGTCCCTAACTTTACCCTTAAACTGACCCACACCACCACACCTTTCCCTAACTTTACCCTTAAACTGACCCACACCACCACACCTGTCCATAACTCTATCCTTAAACTGACCCACACCACCACACCTGTCCCTAACTTTACCCTTAAACTGACTCCCACCACCACACCTGTCTCTAACTTTACCCTTAAACTGACCCACACCACCACACCTGACCCTAACTTTACCCTTAAACTGACCCACACCACCACACCTGTCCCTAACTCTTCCCTTAAACTGACCCACACCACCACACCTGACCCTAACTATACCCTTAAACTGACCCACACCACCACACCTGACCCTAACTTTACCCTTAAACTGACCCACACCACCACACCTGTCCCTAACTCTACCCTTAAACTGACCCACACCACCACACCAGACCCTAACTCTACCCTTAAACTGACCCACACCACCACACCTGTCCCTAACTCTACCCTTAAACTGACCCACACCACCACACCTGACCCTAACTCTACCCTTAAACTGACCCACACCACCACACCTGTCCCTAACTCTACCCTTAAACTGACCCACACCACCACACCTGACCCTAACTCTACCCTTAAACTGACCCACACCACCACACCTGACCCTAACTCTACCCTTAAACTGACCCACACCACCACACCTGTCTCTAACTCTACCCTTAAACTGACCCACACCACCACACCTGTCCCTAACTTTACCCTTAAACTGACTCCCACCACCACACCTGTCCCTAACTTTATCCTTAAACTGACCCACACCACCACACCTGTCCCTAACTCTACCCTTAAACTGACCAACACCACCACACCTGTCCCTAACTTTATCCTTAAACTGACCCACACCACCACACCTGTCCCTAACTTTACCCTTAAACTGATCCACACCACCACACCTGATTTACTCAAGTAACTACTTATTTTCCACCTCTGGAGACAGGCAATGTTTACTGGCAATGTGTTGGCCCATATTAAGACATTGTACTGTGCATATTACCGTCTGCATTTCCACACTTGTGTGAAGCATATTTCTGGGTTTTGTTCAAATCTCTAACCCTAAATATGTGCATTTGTAAGTGATTTTTGCTGACAGAACCAGCAGGGAAGAGTCGACAGAAAGGTTAATCCCACCGAGTGGTCCATTGTTGCGTCTGTCCGGTCTCCTGTAATCCTCAATTTCCCGCTGCCCTGGTCCACCTGGAACGCCAAGCTTTGATCAATATCAGTGGATAAACTCTGTAAGCCGCTTCGTCTTCTGTGCCACTATCCTCGCCCATCACGATGAAAGCATGAGTGTTTTCTTACACAGGGAAGGATCAGTTTGTTGCTGTTAGATTAATAACAGACTAATCTGCCATCCCTGATTGCTCACTGGTTTATTTACTTGCGTTATGTTTGCTTGGGAAAGCCAATCTACAGAAATGCTATTTAAGCTTCTTCTTCTTCTAAGGCAACAACCACCAAACTCGGGTCAGACCTTCAGACTTTTCTGACTCACATTGCTATTGAATTTAATTCCCTTATCAGACTTCCGAACAACCCCAAATTCCCATAGACTTTCACTGAGCAGGTCAAAACTTTTATACAATTACTCTAATACTCAAAACAATAGTGTATTTAAGCTGTCTATGAGCAACAAAGTTTATCAACTTGTCTAGGACAGCATGCTAAATCATGCTAGCAACATGCTAAAACATGGTACCAATGTGCTAATTCATGTGTGCAATAAACTTTTAAACCATGGTATCAATGTGCTAATTTATTTTAGAAACATGCTATAAACATGTTAAATCATCTTATCAAATTGCTAAATCATGTTCGCAATCTGCCAATTAATGCTTGCAAATGTTGAAACATGGTATCAATGCGTTAATGTTAGAAACATGCTAGCAAACATGCTTAAACATGTTAGCAATGTGTTAATTTCTATTAGAAAATGCTAAAAGCATGCTCGCAACATTATAAACCATGTTAACAAAATGTTAAATCGGGCTAGCAAAATGCGGAAAAAATGGTAGCCTATCAATGTGCTACTACATGTTGGCACATTTTTTTAAACATGGTAACAATGTGCTAATTCATGTTAAATAATGCTAGCAACATGCAAAAAACATGTTCACAATGTGCTAATTCATGTTAACAAGCTAAAACAAGGTAGTGATGTTTTTGTTACGGTGTTGGATGCAGCAGAGATGAGGAGATCCAGGACTTTGAAACAAAACAGGCTTTAGTTAAATCAGGGTCAAAACAGAACATCAAACACCATGAACTTAACATTAACCTAACGTAAGACCAGACAAAGACAGACTGAACAGGGGAGAACTAAATACCAACACTGATGACTAAGCGTGCGTCTCAATCAGCTCCCTGGTTCAGTAGTCAGGGCACTGATTAGGACATAAGTCAATGGGCTGACTCCCTGATCAGTGCCCTGACTACTGAACTAGGGAGCAGATTGAGACGCGCCCTAACTGAATGGGACTAAACTAACGAGGGTAACTATGACAACGGAAAAGTGGCGGGAAACAGAACAAAGGAACATGTGACTAGAGAAAACAAGAAGCACGGGGCAAAAACAAACCAAACACAGACTGGAAATGTAACCGTATTATTCATGCTAGAGGTAAATCCTGCTAACAACATGTACAAAAACAATGTGTCAATTCATGCTATCAACCTGTTAAAATGTGGTATGTGCTAATTGAAACATGCCAGCAATGTGTTAATTCATGTTAACAGTGTGTTAATTACCTATTTGTTTTCTGATAGATTTAACTGACAGTAATAGATTAATAGATTTTTCTGACTGTAGCCTATTGCCTTCAGACTTCAAGCCTTTTAAACGTCTTCAAACTTTCTGGTCAGGCTTCAAAGTTGGTCTTGACAAACTTTTTAATCTAGTGTTGATTTGCAGTGACAACAAGCGAGAAAGCCGGAATCACCTTTGCCACGGAGGGAATGATGTTTGCACCTGAGAGCAGAGATTTGAAGCCGATGGGTGTTGTGTCTTACAGGCAGCTCTCACATGCACATAGCAAACACAAAACACTCAGCGTCTTGGCTTTGCAGAGAGAATCGGTATTTTCCTTCACTTGATGTCTCCTTAAATAAAAGAACAGAGCTGTCTGGATGCTCACTGCACAAGCGCTTGCCGAATCTGGCTCATTATATTCGCTGAAAATATTGCTTCCGGAGGCTTTGCCCTCCTCTGCTCTCACTTTCCTTCATGGTGGGCGAATCAAAAGGGTTTTTTGTGCATAGAAACGAGAAGCCGCGACTGAGGTCCTCTCATGTCTGACCTCCAGACAAACGATCTCCTCATCAGCTGGAAGAGCCGTCAACTCGCTGTAATGAAGGGCGGTGATGAGGAAGACGATGGAGATTGAAGAAAGTTGTAGAAAAGAGGTTTGGCTAATCAGTGGCGTCTAAATGTGCTGTGCTCACAGATGGAAAGCAAACAAAAATAGAAACATCTTATTAGTGATGGTTGCTAGATTCTACGAGCTGGAAGTATCAGGGGTGTAGCAGCTTTTGGGAGAGAATCATTGTATTTAAGAGTTTTCTTTCACTTAGCTGCAGTGGAAAGGAAATAATTGTAGCCGGCAGCGTAAAACAACAACTTTATGTAGCTTTGGCAATGGATTAAATGAACTATGCTGTGGCTTTTTTGTTAGCCTTTCATCAGATAAGTTCGGATTGGTTCAAACACATAATAAATATTCATGAACAAAGCTGAAAATACTGCGAATTGTGTCTCTCTCATTTTTCAAAAACACAATTTACAATTCTCACTTTTGTTCTACCAGAAAGACCCGGGAGATAGAATGATGAATGAAGCATACATTTATTGACAGCCCAGCAAGCATAATAAAGTTTTGGCATAGGCCCGTCTATAGTTTATAATCCTAGGGTAGCGGATCAGCATATTCCGGCCTGAAGATGAAGGCAGGGACGTAGCCGAACCTGGAGGTATGGAGGTATGTACGGAACCATCCTGGTGGTGGTGGGGAGGATGGAGGTTATTGTCGCTTTGGCATCTTCGAACCCAAACATGTGTAAGTACGATCTTTATACAGAAAATATGAAGATGTGATTGGATAGAGATTAGTTTAGGGGGGGTTACACTGTTAAAGACTTGGATTCCCATCCTAAACATAGACAAAGGTTCAGAGTAAAAACTGCTTCAAATGTCTGTGCTGTTGGCTATCGTCGCGTGAGTAAACATCAGTAAATAACACGATCGCGTATAACGTTAGTTAATTTATCAATGGAGCATGCAATCTATGGTGTGTGTTTAAATACATTTGTTTAGCTGACCACTATAGGTGTCAGTTTGTTTATTGTAAAACCAGCCAAACATAAACCTAGCGTTCTCACAAAGTGTGCTTCGTCATTCAAATGCACTAACGTTACTCCATTGCTGTTCTATGTATAACGTTACACTAGTCTGACGAGCAAAACCATTTTGCTTGCTACTGCTAAGGTTTAGTCGCATACAATAGTCCATAAACCGAATCATGTCCTCATAAACTGCGAGTAAACACACACAAATGTTGACAGGCCACTAAATACAGTCCATACCACAGAGACGGACGTCCTGCTGTTGTTGCTTCCCCTGTTCAATTTATTTCAGCCACTGGATCTGATTCTGGATCATATATGTATTAGTTGAATCTAATTTAGGGTAGCGTTTTCTTCTCCACGCTTGAGGACGTCACCACTTTGTGCACTCGTCATTCTTTAGCTCCGCCCACACGATACTGACAGCAGCCAATCACAGAAGTGGGTGTTTACACTGAAGTCTGACAGCAGCCAATCACAGAAGTGGGCGTTTACACTGAACATTATAAGTGAACCGTGGAAAACATTGAAAAACAAACAAAAAAATAATGATTGCTTTAATGCATATCTATTTTAGATTAATGATGAGCATTTATTAAAAATCCACAGTGTCTTTCTGAATGTTCTCCTCTAATTTTCGTAACTTTAAGTCTACATCAATATTTCTTTCATCTTCTTACATCATTTTTAAGGTTAATATTGGTTTGATTGGTTTATGGATACGAGTCTCATGAAAGATAGTCATCTATCATTAATAGAATAAGATATGTTCTTCATAAATTCTTCATGTGTGATGAATTACCCTTGGGGTGTTTTAAAATGTTTAACAAGGCTGGATTTCAAATATAATCAGCTCACAAAAAAGCAATTATTCCCATCCCTTGTAGACTTAACTGTTTTTTTATGTGTTTAAAAAACACAATGTTCATTTTTGGCTGTCTGAACTTCTTTTGTTTTTCTATCAAGAAAATGCATAATTAGACTTTTAGATTACTGGCCTGTTAGATTGTTTTTCGTTTCTCGTGTGCTATATATTTAAGTCGTAGATGTGTTTGGCTCGCTGTGTTTCAGGGCCCCGGGGACAGAGTTCCTGAGCTGTTTATCTGTTTAAGTTTACTGCTTTTCTTAAGCAATCATATCAGCACATTATTCTCTCTCCCATGGAGCTCCTAAAGCACCTCTAAAGCACAGCTCATGTGGTTTCATTCTCATCTGTGCTTATGAAAGATCCAGTCGTGCAGTCCATTTACAGTAATCTAGGCATGTTTGGTTGTTTAGTAAACTAAGCGGTTTGAGGTTCTCACAGATTGTTGAACATTTGTGTTCTAGTTTTGTGCTAGTTTAGTTTTGTTCTTTTCTGAAGCTCATCTGATGTGTCACATGTGTCCCTATCAATTATTGAAACTACTAATGACCTTTTCAAAGATTGAGGGCATGTAAAATGTCTAAACTTTCCAAGGACATTTCGATTTGCTTAGTACAAATGAGCCTAGGCACTGACATTTTCCATGAATTTCTTTTTCATGCTTTTTTCTGCTTTAGAGGTGAACTTTCAGTCCAGCTAGAAACTTTGGTGCAGCAAGAATTTCACAGTTAATAATTAAACTTTACCATGTACAGTGGGATCCACACTGACAATATGGGATTTAGGGCCCTATCATACATTGGCGCATTGCGACGGCAGGTAAAACACAAGTGTTTTTTGTAAGTTTAAACCTGACACGGTTATCATTTTCAAGTGCCATATCAAATGCAAACGTGCCCATCTGTTCACCCATAGGTGTGCTGGTCTGAAAAGCAGGTGTGTTCAGGTGCATTGTTGGCGTGTTGATATTTTGAGGAACTGAAAATGACTGCGCCATTGACCAACAAAAACCTGACCTAAAGCCATTAGTAGTGCAGTATTTTTGTGTTATTTAAAAGGCTTGTTAGTATTATACTGGGTTTTAAAGGGAAAGGGAGATGAGACTCTGATTGGTTTATTTATGCCCAAAAACACACCCATGATTCATTAAGAGACTAAGGATAACCCTGTTTGACCATGCACCTGGTACACCAACAGTTTTTTCGCCATTAAACTAGCAAAAGTGGATTCGGACACACCTGTGCTAAGAGCGTCAGACCATGTGCTATTGCAAATTTGCAAACACTTTTAAAAAAAAGCACATTTGCTAACACTTTACTTAAAGCTGCAGTCCGTAACTTTTTTGGGTTAAAAATGATCCAAAATACATTTTTGAGCAAGTACATAACCAGCCAGTGTTCAAAACTATCTGCTTACCGTAGCTAGATTTACAGCAGTAAGCTTGTAATAATATTTTTAATTCCAGTGGTACTGGTGGATTTCCCTGGGACATTCAAGCATATGTTTGCTTTTTTTTCCAGCTTTTTTTCTGCTGAACAGGTAAGACATTTCAATGGTTGAATTAGGCTATGTAACAGTAGCACAGTAGCACACCTGTTCGCTTAATTCATGCAGTTAAGGAGTTTTCCTTTGTTGTGCCTTTCTCGTTTTGCCATATTCATTATGGTAACATCAGTTATTTTGTGCTTGCTATGAGAGGGAGCTTCACCTCTACTCCACATTAATGTGTTGTTATAAACGATTAGAAATTAGACTGCACAGAACTGGAAACTGTACTGTCACGCAATCCTGATAACATTAACAGTTTGAAAAAGTATAATTTGCAGTTTGACGGGATATGATAAATGATCGTTAGATTAATCATCACAATGTATTGCAATGCTTTTTTCTCCTTAGTTGGTCAGAACAAAAGAGGATGAGCTACTTGTTCAGATGACATTCTTATGTCGGTCATACTTTCAAACAGTAAAGTCTGTGATTGGGAATGACAGTATCCACACCGGGTGACTGACAGCGCTTCTCCTGACAGCTGCACATTTGATTCTTCCATGCTTTGCCGACCGGGGCACTACTCACGTAGAGTTGATCATTCCGCGAATAACTGCAATTGCAGTTTTCGAACAGAGATGGCGACAAAGAGGAAAAACTACAGACTGCAGCTTTAAAGCATTTGCATTATAAAAGTATTTTAATGCTTTAATTATGTCTTGTAATACACCTTATAATGCATTTCATTATCTCATAAATAATTTTAACTAATATACATGATATTATTTACTGTATCTATTCTATGGTGCACCTTTAGAAAGTATAATGCATTAAAACACATGACAAACAACCAGTTTCAGATGCAACTAGGAATCTGCTAATATTATAATGGATTGTAACTTTGGTTACTTACAATTGTATATTGAAATCTATAATGCATTATATTGTATATTATGAATACCTTTATAATGCATTATACATACGGCCTTTAAGTAAAGTGTTACCGGAAATAAAAGTTGTAGGACTTTAGGAATATAAAATGCCCTTTTTGGATCATAATCGTAATTCAATTCTCAACATTTGTAATAAATAAAAATTGTTACGTAAGAAAAATGTCAAATAATTTTAACCCCATTTCATATGTTTAATAACTTTCCTAAATTTTGGATGTACAAGGTTGGTTATTGCACTCATAAAACATTCAATCAGTGTTGAAAGGCCTCAGGGCTTCACACTAGAATTTTAGATGTGAATCATAAATATTGAAAAGTAGTTCATTTGACATATTTTAGTTCATTAATTTCATCTGAAAGTGGTTTTCCAAAAGCAGGTTTGAATTCAAGTTTGAGACAAGTAACCAAACCAAGTGCCAAAAACAACATTATTGGTGAAGTTACATGGATGTAGAGGTCAGGTGGTATGTCTAAGATACTCGCCTCAGTGAAAGTTGACTGATTTTATGACCTTTCCACTTTCTTACCTCCTTACAAGGTTTCCAGGATCGTTGCACATATACAGCAGGAGGCTGGATGTATTATTTACACCTGCGGCACCCGATCCTGAACACACTCCTGCACCGCAGCCGCTTCTGTGGAGCTGCGAGAAAGCCTGTGTGATACAAGCCTTTTTAATTCACCTGTTGGGAATTTAGCTATAACAAGTATTGATTGTTTATGTGCTCTACTAGAACAGGTTTTCAGGCTTTAATGTTGATTATTTTCCTCATATTCTCCATTGTTGCGGCTCCTGTCTTCTCAGTCTGTCAGTAACGCTCTGTTTAGTTTCTGTCTCTATGAAGCCCCGCCTTCTGAAAAGCACAATGTGCTCTGATTGGTTGGCTGGAGCTGTGTGTTGTGATTGGTCAAGCTTCGACCATGTTTAGGAAATGCCCCGCCCCTTTAGTGTGCATATGGATTATTTAAATTAGGAATATTGTGATGTGTTTGTTCACAAAAGAAAACTCAAGTCTACAATGGAAACCCAATTTGTGTTGTTTTCAGTCCAAGGGCTGGGGAAATATAGGACTGAACACATGTTGGGTTAATTTTACCCAACAAAAGTGAGCATATTTTTTATTTTTTTACTTCATCATGAATTAATCACAAAAACTACCCAAAACCTGAAAAAATAACCCCTAAAAATGACCTAAATGGCTCAACCCAGGATTTTTTGAGTGTAATCTCAGTCAGTCAGTCAGTCACTTTCACCAGAAGATCCAGCTATGAGTAGGCTATATTTTGAGTAAACATTACTAGGTTAAATCATAGTAATTAAAACATATGCACAGGTGAATTATGCACAATAAAATGCATTTACTGACTTTAATCTCTAGACATGGCTCAGGTGTCTCCTCCAACATTGTGTAAATAGGAAGTTTTTGCCATTTTATTGTCAACAGGACTTAAAAAACATGATTTTAACAAGCTCCTGAACTGTTTTACAGGAAGTGCAGGCACTCCGGTGGTCTTCAATCAGAACGGAGATGCGCCAGGACGATACGACATCTTCCAGTATCAGATCAACAACAAATCGACAACTGAGTATAAAGTGATCGGCCAGTGGACGAACAAACTGCATCTTAATGTGAGTCTTTTCTGGTCCTCATGGTGAAATCCATCTATGCAGTCATGCATCCATCCAGTGTTTTTCACAGTATAATGATGTGCGCATGTTCAAATCTGATACATTCAAGCATAAATGTTTGTAAGACAATCTCCTCTTTGCTGATGATGCATGTGACATGAATACTCTCGGGCCTTCATTAGTCAACGGGGTGGAAGATAAGCTTGTAATGTTGTGTGCCTGGCTCCGAAACAAAACTAATGTAGCCAGAAACGAGTCGTGTTTTCATGGCCAAAAGCTCTCGCAGCAGTGGGGAGAGCGAAGCTGTAGTTTTTCAATACGTACCTCTGGGTGTGTGGGAGGGGAAGTGGTCGCTCTGCAGAACTGTGATCCAGCCTCTAAATCTCACTTCTTAACTCAGGTATCAAACCCGCCCCTTAAGCGCTTAAACAGATCAGGGCTGGATGTGTTACAGAGAGCTGGAGATTTGCATGAAACTCTTTAGCCTAGAAAGATTATGGCTCTGAATAGGGTTAACATTTCATTTACGGAAAACCAATCTGGCAATGGCCAATGAATGTGCTTTGCAATTTTACTCTTGTGTATTTATCTGGGTCACTTTAAAGGGCTTAGTTTACTTATGCCGGGTTTTTGCTACACAATATTTGTGGAAAGGGGCATTATAGGATCCCTTCAAACACTTCCAATACTCATTTTACGCATTTTGCCTTATTGCACTTAAACAGTCAAATACACAAAACATAATGTCAAAATGCCGGCGAGTATTTATGTAAACACAGTCAGTTGTGTTTCAAGTGTAAAAGGAAGCCTGTTTGTAACAGTATAATGGATCTGTCAGGATTTAAAGTGACAGGAGCCTAATAAACCTGCAGCCAAATTATTAGATAATATTGAATATATATATATATATATATATATATATATATATATATATATATATATATATATATATATATATATATATATATATATATATATATATATATATATATATATCCTCATGGTATCGATGTCAGAATTGTGACCAGGGAAATTGCTGCTGCTGCAAAAAAAACCTTGTCAGATTACACGTTGCTTTCCTGACCAATCATCTCTTTCGGTCTGTAACGCCATGTGTAGTGTCATCGAGAAGGCAGAACTATCGCCTGACAGTCGTTGTGAGCGTAAACAAACAATGGCTACCAAAGTGCTGTGATTTGCAATGGATTTCTTGTCGTCTGAAAATCCCCAGAAAGAGTGGTGGGGGTGGGGGGTTGTGTGTAAAACAAAGTCCCTTTAAGACAAGTCATTTCACTCGGCGGTCATCTTTGAAGCGCCTCGCAGTCATGCAAGTGCAGCTGCTATCTCTTTGAATGAGGAAACATCAAATTCTCAAAAACAGTTCGGCAAGCCTACTATTAAATTTCGTATTTGAAATCACCATTGAAATCTGACAACAACTGTCATAAATTTGGATTCTAAACGCTTGAATCATGACAAAAGCCTGTATTAAGCTAATGCACAGTCCTAAGCACACATGTCTGTTTCTATAGCAACTGGAGCTTCTAATGATGCAGTGATGCGATGACGTTACTAATCAACGATTGGCTCTTTAATTTAGAAGGTGGGGCTTATTCGCCATATTGGGCGCTGCATTTTCTCCCATTCATAGGCCTATTGTCGTAAACGAATCCCAGCGATACCTTACATCAAACAGATCGGACTAAAATCTTTTAGCCTGATTCCGGCATTAGTTCAATTACTTAAAGCAAACATTCAATATGTAAAATTACTGAAGCATTTATAAAGCCTATTCTTTCCACTCAGATGCAAAAGATTGAGGATGTGTAGAAATCATCACATTTTGTGTGTTTTCTTAAGTCAGATTGCTTAGAAAAGCAACTGCACATCTCTCCTCAGCTAGTCACAGTTTGAAGGATTTGATTTCTGTTGCACAAATCATGTGGGACGAGTTCTGCTGCAACATTTACTTCAAATCCCTATAACCCTGAGTAATACTGATGTATGTAAATGGTTAGCATTGATTCTGACAGCGTTTGAACCTCAAAAACCCTTCTTGTTCCCCATTAGTGTGTCTTTGGGATGAATTAAACAGCCTAATTGTGAATGGTCAGTGAGGCTTTTGTTTCAGACCGAATGGGAGGAATCAAATGAAGGGATTTGGTCGTTCAATTATTCTTAAATACCCTTTGTACCCTTTTATGTGATAAGTCAAATTAAACTTCTGTTCATTTGCAAATTCTGTCTATTTTCATTTTAATATGCCCCTTCTTTTTTTGCTTCTCTAATTAAAGCCAATCTGTTTTTGCCAGGCATAATTTGTCTCAAAGCATGAATAATTAATTCACAGCCTCCTCTGTGCAGCAGCAACAGCGAGACTATAGAGCAGAAATCTTATATATATATATATATATATATATATATATATATATATATATATATATATATATATATATATATATATATATATATATATATATATATATAAACCAATCAGGCATTATATGATATTCCTAATATTGTGTTGGTCGGCTAAAACCGCCTTGACCCGTCGAGGCCTGGACTCCACTAGACCCCTGAGGGTGTGCTGTGGTATCTAACAAGATGTTAGCAGCAGATCCTCCAAGTTGTGAGGTGGGGCCTCTATGAATCGGACTTGTTTGTTCAGCACATCCCACAGATGCTCGATTGGTTTGAGATCTGGGGAATTTGGAGGCCAATGCAACACTTCAAAATCATTGTTGTGCTCCTCAAACCATTCCTGAAGCGTTTGTGCTTTGTGTCAGGAGCATTATCCTGCTGGAAGAGCCACAGCCACCAGAATACCGTTTCCATGAAAGGCTGAACATGGTCTCAGCAATGCTTAGGTAGGTGGAGCGTGTCAAAGTAACATCCACATGGATGGAGGACCCAAGGTTTCCCAGCAGAACATTGGTCAAAGCATCACACTGCCTCCGCCGGCTCGCCTTCTTCCCATAGTGCATCCTGGGGCCATGTGTTCCCCAGGTAAGCCACACACACACACCCGGCCATCCACGTGATGTAAAAGAAAACGTGATTCCTCAGACCAGGCCACCTTCTTCCATTGCTCCGTGGTCCAGTTCTGATGCTCACGTGCCACAGATGGTGCTTTCGGCGGGGTCAGGGGTCAGCATGGGCACGTAGCTCATCTCTTTGATCGGACCACACGGGCCAGCCTTCGCTCCCCACGTGCATCAATGACCCTGTGGCCGGTTCTCCACTGTTCCTCTTGGAGCACTTTTGATAGATACTGACCACTGCAGACCGGGAACAGCCCACAAGAGCTGCAGTTTTGGAGATGCTCTGACCCAGTCGTCTAGCCGTCACAATCTGGCCCTTGTCAAACTTGCGCAAATCCTTACGCTTGCCCACTTTTCCTGCTTCTAACACACCAACTTTGAGGACAAAATGTTCACATTATATATATATATATATATATATATATATATATATATATATATATATATATATATATATATATATATATATATATATATATATATCAGATATATGTAACTGTATGTACAATACAATTGCTTATACTACTGGGATGTTGAATCATTTAACCTGATTTGTTGACGAATGTTCTAAGGTGTGCAATAATTTCCAGGGAAACGCTCAGCTAAAGTAGTTCCAGGCAGGTCTTGACCACATTACAGTTCCATATCACTCCGCCAAATGATTTCAGTTATTACAAAGGTCCTACAACAGCAAAAAGAACCAAAACCCATAACGACACTGACCAAGAAAATAAATATTTTAAATAATAGGATAAAATCCACAAATTATTTCCAATTTTTTTGACACAAAATTAAGTTTTATCATGTATGAAAAGCACACACTCTATCTCTCACTCTCACAAAGGCACACTCATACAGTACAGACACACACTCGCAATGAAACATGATGTCAGTGCGGCTCTATAATAGATTAGCAACTTAAAAGCTACATGAAAGTTCTGGAAATGTTTGTATTTTCACACACACTTAATCTCTCCCTCCCTCCCTCCCTCTAATAACTGCATAAATTAATTCATTATTCTGCTTTCAGTGGCTGAATCCTCCGTTATTAGCTCTAAAATTACATTTAGGAATTAGCAACAGAGGCGTGGGGTGAGATGCGTAATAAATTAGTCCTGCAAACAGTGTTTTAAGGAGAAAAAACCTGACAAAGTCTTCAAATACATCCTCTGAACAATGTCTTGAAGTGTGTTAACCATAGTATGGTAGTAGTAGTAGTAGTAAGTGGAATAATTGACTCTGGTCAAATGAATTATTAGAAATTACCACCGTGACCGCATTACCCCCTCAGGTGTGCATTATTTGTAATAAAGCAACACCCCGTCATCAGTTATTCCTTACTTAATAGACATATTGCAGCCAATCTCTGGGTTTGTCATTTTATTTATTTAATCTCAAATGCCTCTGGCACAAGTTTGTCCCAAAATATATCTGTCATCAGAGTTGCGCCCGGGAGCCAAACTGAAGCTGCACTTAAAAGAGCAACACAGGCTTCTTATTTTCCACAGCTTTCAGACACTGATGGGTAATGATTTATTCCTCAAATATGACACAACCTACATTGGGTCTGATACATCTGTGTTGGTAATGAGACTTCTTTTGAATGCGCCTCTACCTCTTCATCTTTGATGGGACTTCTTTTGTTTTTTATCCTTTCCATGTGGACATTTTCTGTTTACAGTGTGTATGTGGGTCACATTATAGGGCTCCAGTTACCTACTGAAAAAACAACACTGCAAAAATGCTTTTCTTACTTTGTCATTTTGTTTTGTTTCTAGTATAGATATCTAACAATTCTTAAATCAAGATGCATTTACTATATAAGTAAAACAACATAAGATATTTTTTTCTTATTTTGTTGAAATTAAAATCAAAATGAAGTGAGTTTTTGCTTAAAACAGGCTAAATTTTCCGTCAATGGGGTGAGAAAAATAATCTTGTTTCTGATTGAAATCTTGTTTCTTGTTTTAGTCCCAAACAGAAATAAGATTATTTTCTCACCCCATTGGCTGATAACAAAAACTCACTTCATTTTGATATGTTTCCCCAGAAAACAAGAAAAGAATATCTGTTATCTAGTAAAGGCATTTTTCTTGATTTAAGAAAAATTTGATAATTGGACTGGAAACAAGAAAATAAAATATTGAATAAGAAGAGCATTTTTTTGCAGTGTAACAATTCAATTGCTAAAGCAGTTATATTCTTTCCACTCGGATGTAAAAGACTGAGGGTTTGTAAAATTAAACAACATTTTTAGGCATTTTTTGCATGTTGCCATGCAGTTTCTAGGTTGGTGTGATGCGTATGTGTGGCTAATAAGACTTCTCTTGAATGCAAAGTCTCTTGATTTAACACTACGCTCCTGGTCTTCAACTTTTCTCATTGTTCTTTTGCAGGTGGATGGCATGCGCTGGCGGAGAGGCGACTCCACCTTTCCTGCATCGGTGTGTAGCGTGCCTTGCCAAATGGGTGAAAGGAAGAAGGTCGTGAAGGGTGTACCTTGCTGTTGGCACTGCGAGCGATGCGAAGGCTATCACTTCCAGGCCAGCGAGTTCAGCTGCGAGCTGTGTCCGTACGAGCAGCGTCCTGACCGCAATCGCACCGGATGCATCCCCATCCCGATCATCAAACTCGAGTGGCACTCTGCCTGGGCGGCTGTGCCGGTTTTCGTTGCGGTTCTTGGCATCGTGGCTACAAGTTTCGTGGTGGTCACTTTCGTCCGTTACAATGACACGCCCATTGTCCGTGCATCCGGCCGGGAGATGAGCTACGTGCTGTTGACGGGCATTTTTTTGTGCTATGCCATCACCTTCTTGATGATCGCCACGCCGACTTTGGCCGTATGCTCCTTCCGCCGGGTGTTTCTGGGCTTGGGCATGTGCTTTAGCTACGCGGCTCTGCTAACCAAGACCAACCGCATCCACCGCATCTTCGAACAAGGCAAGAAGTCGGTGGCCGCGCCACGCTTCATCAGTCCCGCTTCCCAACTGGTCATCACCTTCAGCCTGATCTCAGTGCAGCTGCTTGGCGTGTTTGTTTGGTTCGCCGTCGATCCACCTCACACGGTTGTGGACTACGGTGAGCAACGCACGTCCGATCCAGCGAAGGCCCGCGGGGTTCTCAAGTGTGATATCTCAGACCTGTCGCTCATCTGTTCACTGGGCTACAGCATCCTTTTAATGGTCACATGCACTGTTTACGCCATCAAGACCCGTGGTGTGCCAGAGACCTTCAACGAGGCCAAACCAATTGGATTTACTATGTACACTACCTGCATCATTTGGTTAGCTTTTATACCTATCTTCTTTGGCACCGCACAATCAGCAGAAAGGGTAAGTGAGATTTACCAATTCTGAAACTAAACAAATGCAAATTATTTCCTTTCATAATGAATGTGTGTACCCTAGTTGTTCTCTGATGTATAGAGTATATTTTAGGGCCTGTCCACCCGGAGACGTGTTTAACTCATAGACCGTAAAAAAAAATGGACGACGCGACATCACCCGTTTCCGCTTGGCAGAGTTGAAGCTTTCAGGTGGCCTCCATGGCGCTGACATCTTGGGACCGAGTCTGCGCAGTAGAGAGCAGGAAGTACAGTCGCGATATCAAAAGCCCGCCCACACTCTCACAAATGCAGAACAATAAATTATGTTGGTGTGAAATAAACAGTTATGGAAATGTAGAAATTAAAGCTAAAGCTGTAATCTGCTCCCAAAAATCCTGAAAAAAGTCTGTTAGTGCCTCAGTGACAACTTCACTCAGAGAAGACGTCGATCTCAGCTGTCAATCATGACGTCACACACCCCCCCCGTTTTTATAGCATCAGATAACTAACTAAAACTAAACTTATTTTAAAAATGAACACTTGAAATGAAATCATCGTGATGATAACTGCCTTCAATGACATAAACTAACTTTGGGGAAAAAATATTTGTAGTTTAATTGTATTGTTTAGTTTGCCTCGCGTCCATTAGAAAACACAGAGGGGCGGCTATACTGGGACCGGTCACCGGGGGGGTGATCGAGGCGCGAAAGCTTCAGTTTCTAAAAGAGGGGTGCTGCAGGCCTGGTTTAGCTGTATATGTATACATTTTCTATGGTATCAGCGTTTCGTTCACACGGATCCGGTGTTTTGAAAGCATGAATCCGATATTTTCTGAAACCGGGTCCCAGAGTGGATGAATCTGAAAACGACATCATCTTACGTTTTCGTGTGTACAGCCAATCCGTATATTTTGTGAAACGGTGATATGTCTAGCACAGTGAAAGTGTTAAGAGATACAACTACAGGCACTAGGCATGCAGATATCAATATCGCTTCATTTAATTACCGTATTTGCATTATTGTAACGGTAGGTTTAGGGTTGGGGTAGGTGTAGGCGTTAATAAAACATATCTGTTAAGTAGCAAATGTATTTATTGTTATTTTATCATAAGATTTTGCCTCATCTCCAACCACTGCTATACCCTTCTAGCCACAACTCTTCTTCTTCATTTTTAGTGTATTTCTGTGGGAGAATTACAGCACCACACACTGGCTTGGCATGTATACTACACCGGTTTGAGTCGGTTTTCGGGCAGCTTGAGTGTACGCAGATGTTTCTTGAAACAAGGAAAAAAAAAAGATCGGATTGGGAAATCTCTGGCTTCCTGTGGACAATTGCAAAATATATTGAAATATTTAGAGAGTGCAGGGAGACACTCATTTGCAGTGCTTCCTGGGAGTGGATGGGGCTAAAGAGAAAACTTTGATTGGTGGAATTTTCTGTACATCATGATGGGTATTGTAGTTTTTCACTACGAATTCCGCTGTTAAACTCAATTATTTTAAAACTAAGTTGAAATAATGTGGGCTAACGGGTTTAGCAGAATCAAACACCATCGATTAACAACTTCGTAGCTCACAGTAGGGCTATCTTTAAAGATTTGTATTTTATTGTTAAAGATCAATTTCACTATGGAGAAAATGAATGGAGTTTTTACTTCTGGAACCCGACTGTTGCACTCTTGGTGAAGTCTCGCAGTCCAAAGGACAGATCGTTAACACTGGCTGGTGTTTTAGTTATTATTTCGGCCAGGAAATCCAAACGTTCACCTTTCATTCATCGACATCAAAACGTGGTTTAGTCGTCAACTTTATCTTTGCTATGACATTGACTCAGAAAACCCTATTTTATACAATGTTACCAATGTTAAATATAATATTCTTTCTCAGCCCTGAAACTCAAGCCACTATCTAATGCCACTCCCAGTATGTATTTAAGTAATAAATTTAATATAATAAACATGTGACTAGTCGACTAATGGCTTAAGTGGACAACTACTAGTCGGCTAAAAAATCTTTAGTCAGGACAGCCCTATACTGTATTTAAGACTTCTAGCATCTTAATATGTAATAGCATTATTATACAGGGCCTCTAAATTTGCTTTTGTTTTTAAAGTTGTAATGTTCATCTGACATTTATATTTATTTTATTTCACCTTGTTATTTTGTAATTAGTAATATGATATAAGTAAAAAGTCATGTTGGTCATACTTTAGATTAGGGTCCAATTCTAAATAGTGCTTAGTAATAGTTAGTAAGGTAGTTGTTAAGTTTAGGTATCGGTAGGATTAAGGGATGTAGAATATGATCATGCAGAATAAGGCATTAATATGTGCTTTATAAGTGCTAATAAACAGCCAATATCCTAGTAATATGCATGCTAATAAGCAACTAGTTAATAGTGAGAATTGAACACTAAACTAAAGTGTTACCTTACTTTTTAATACTTTAAGTTTTAGTTAACAATAGTAACACTGTACCTAGTAGTCTGGTTGTTTAGCACTGGTTCAGCAACTACATGAGTCACTTCTCAGATGGCAGGACAAGTTTACATGCGGGTCCAGAGGCCTGATTAATTATGTAATTTTGTATCACTGCATTTTTAAAATTAATATTTGGACTAACTTGAAAAAGTGTGTCCCAAAGAAATTGAGTTTTCTGTCATCTGGTCCTCAAGTCCTTCCATTGGCATTGAGAAGAGAATGCGGTGTGGTGCTGTGAATGTTTATTTCTGTGTGTGTGAGCTATAGGTGGCAGAATATTGCTGTGGGCTACAGGTAATAACATCGCCTGCTGGTTATCCTTTCACCTGACCCAGCAGGCGATAGCCTTCTGAAAATTTCACATGTTAAAAGGGTAACCTAAAGAAGCCGAGATCAGGGTTTTACTGAGGCTGATGGATATTAGCTTCAGGTGCTCAGTAGGAAACAGACAAATGGGTGAGAGGCGATCGGGTGGGTGGCGATATTGATCAGACGTTTTGCAACTCAAGAAGCTTCTCTGAAATGTTTGAAGACTCTGGGTAGCTTAGCCCTAAAAGAAAATGCCTTCATTATTTATATTCCAGACCTGTATGCTGTTAGTATTGCAAGTTTGGAACAACATGAGGTTGAGTAAACAATGACAGAATATACATTTTTTGGATGAATACATTTTTTTAAATGTGTTTTTAAAGCCGTAGAAGTATAATTTAAATGCAAACATAGTTATTTAGTGGTTATTCGAATGCAAAAACTCAATGTTTGATTTCCTATCATCACAGTGGTTCATGATAAAAGCTCATTGCTCTTTAGTCACATTAGCCTCTCACTGTGACTGCTGCGCTGTGTGCTAGACAATTACGGATATACCAATTATTCCTTACACTAACAAGCTTATTTATATTCTTATTTAATGCTAGAACTGTGGGATAGATGGCGTTCTATTAACAAAGACCCCCAACCCTTCGCATAACTCAAGATAAGAAAGCAACGACATGAATCATTTGATAAGGAAACAAAAGGCATCTTATTGAAAAAATGAGCAGTTCCCCTTTGTCACGAATAACAAAAACAGGTCATTGAGTCTGTTTTTATTGAACTGTTGTCTGATCGGCAACCACGCCAAGCGAAAAGACTTCATAATTGGTTTGTAATGAAAAAAATGACTAGCCCTGAATTAATATCATTACAAAAAGTCAATGTCGTATCAGTTGCAGCATTTGTGAAATGAACCACAGTGAAGGAGTAGATAAAACTGCACCGCCTGTAAAATATGCTTCCATTATTAAGAATGTGCTTTGGTTAATGCTTCAAAAATCAATTTGCGTGGATTTTCATTGTGGCGACTATTACCTCTCCATTTTCCACCGGCATAAAGATATCAAGTCTGATACGATCTGCCCTCCTGCATTTGAGAATGGTACCCCCCCCCCCCCCAAAAAAAAAAAAAAAACCAATACGTGCACTTTGACATTTCCTCTGCGGAATCATAAAGAGTCAATAAAGTGCTGCATGAACAGCGACCGGCTCCTCAGGAAATCAATGCCTTCCAAAGGTGACTGGTTAAGATAATCACTCCACATATCTGTAGAATCAAATTACGGGTCTCGCATAAATCACTGCAGATCATTTTATTGGGTTTTGTTAAGTTCACTGTGTGACCCGATCTCCATTCGGGAGCACCCATGCGTTCCTCATATATTTGAAACGTATGGTAAATTGATTCAAGCTTAGGTTATTTAGTCAAGTTTACTTTGCATTGACGTAACTGAAGTGGGTGAGTCTCTGTAGAACAATATAATAGCTGTTAGCCAAAATGTACGTTATTAACAGTCATGAAGATGACGTGGCGTCTCTCTCTCTCTCTCTCTCTCTCTCTCTCTCTCTCTCTCTCTCTTTCTCTCTCCCCCCATATAGGACTGTTTTTGTAATTGTAAAAGATTTGTTTGAGGTTGGCTCTGCATTTCGCATTAATCACTGGCAGATCATTTTATTGTTTTTTTTTTTTTTTTTCATTTCACCGTGTGACCCGATCTCCATTCGGGAGCACCCATGCGTTCCTCATATATTTGAAATGCATGGTAAACTGATTTAAGCTTGGGTTATTTACATTTTTTAAAAGCCAAGATTACCTTGCATATATATAATTGAAATGGGTGAGTCTCTGCAACAATATAACGGCTGTTAGCCAAAAATTAACATTATTAACAGTCATGAAGATCACGTCGTGCACCATGTGGCCCGGTCTCCATTTGGGAGCACCCATGTGTTCCTCATATATTTGAAATGCATAGTAAATTGAATTTAAGCTTAGGTTGTTTTGATTTTTTTAAGTCAAGTTTACTTTGCATTGATGTAATTGAAGTAGATGAGTCACTGTAGAACAATATAACGGCTGTTATCCAAAATTTACACTATTAACCATCATGAAAATTCAGTTTTGCCCCATTACACAGGGCTGCTGTTGTTATTTTAAAAGATTTGATGAGGTTGGCATGTTGTAAAAATCAAATTAGGGATCTCACAAAAAAAAAATTGACAGGTAATTTTATCGGGTTTTGTTAAGTTCACCGTGGGACCTGATCTCTATTTGGGAGCACCCATGTGTTCCTCATATATTTGAAACGCATGGTAAATTGATTTAAGCTTAGGTTGTTTTGATTTTTTTAAGTCAAGTTTACTTTGCATTGATGTAATTAAGTGGGTGAGTCTCTGTAGAACAATATAACGGCTGTTATCCAAAATTCACATTATTAACAGACATGAAAATGCAGTTTTCCTTATTATACAGGGCTGCTGTTGTGATTGTAAAAGATTTGTTTGAGCTTGGCATGTAGTAGAATCAAATTATGGGGCTTGCATAAATCACTGGCAGATCATTTTATTCGATTTTGTTCATTTCACTGTGACCCGATCTCCATTCGGGAGCACCCATGCGTTCTACATATATTTGAAACGCATGATAAATTGATTTTAAGCTTGGGCTATTTAGATTTTTTTCAAAATCTAGTAAAGTCAAGTTTACTTTTCATTGATGTTACTGAAGCGGGTGAGTCTCTGTTGAATGAATTAACTGTCACATATGCTCTGTGTCTGTCCTTGGATGTTTAAATTGAAGTGTTTCCTGGGCTTTTTGTAGTTTTTCTTGTTGATTAGTCTCCTCAGGTGTTTCCCAGGTGAATCCACACCCCTTGTTCTATTATTAAGCTAGTCTACCCTGTGTGTATATATAGTGCTTGTGTCTTACTGGTGTTTGTGGGTTGTTAATGGTTGCTTCTAATTCTTGTATCCAAGTGGTCTTTTTTAATCCTGGAGTTCTTTGTTCAGTGCGTTATTTTATTAAAAACCCTGCATTTAGACCTTCGCCTTTGCCTGCTTTCTCCAGCACAATACCAAAACGGCTGTAAGCCAAAATGTACATTATAAACAGTCAAGAAAATGCAGGTTTTCCCTATTATACCGGGCTGTTTTCGTGATTGTAAAAGATTAGTTTGAGGTTGGCATGTTGTAGAATCAAATTACGGGTCTCGCAAAAATTGATGCCATATAATTTTATTGGGTTTTGTGAAGTTCACTGTGTGACCCGATCTCCATTCGGGGGCCCCATGCGTTCCTCATATTATTTGAAATGCATGGTAAATTGATTTAAGCTTGGGCTTTTTAGTTTTTTTTTAAGTCAAGTTTTGAGTCTTTGTAGAACAATATAAGGGCTGTTAGCCAAAATTTATGGAAATGCATTTTTTTTCTCCGTACAGAGCTGTTTTTTTGTAATTGTAAATGATTTGGCTCGGTGTGCTGCAGGAGCATGTAAATGCACATTTCAAGCGGATCAGTGGGTGAAATACATTGATATGCACAGTAATATTACAACATGATCTGAAACGTGGCAAAGTTCTTAGTAACTGCACTCCTGTTATGGTAATCCTCTCGTGGGTGTAAGCATAATCTCGCTGGAGCGTGAAATATTGTATTATTTTTCTGTGATGAATGATGTTATGAAGATTTAAGTTTGCATAAGGAATATTATGCCTGAAATAACACAAGCAGCCTGCGCAGTAATTTCAATTACTCCATCTGAGACACCGTACCTAAACTGGATCTTTATGTGACATTTAGATGTTTTTGTTTCACTTTCGTGTCTTTAATTCCTTAAAGGCCAGCTTTGTTCACAATTAGTTCTGTTTGCTTTGTTCCTCAGGGAGTTGTGAATCAAAGACCAAGTGTTTTCTTCAGAAAATGAAAATCAAAACTAATTTTCTCTACAATCTTTGAGACTACTTTCCTTATTGCACTAGATATTTGCCATTTTGGTGACTTGGGAAATAATATTCTGCTATTTAGATCCTGTAAAAAGAATATCCGCCCCATTTGAACTTTAGAAATGTGCTAGCTAAGGCTGTCGCTTCTTATTTGTAATATATCATATCTGTTCTGGACAGACACACACAGTTATATCACGCTGTGTAGGATCATGCTGCGCGGAGTGGAAGCCGTATTACCTCAGATTAGATAAGCTTTCGTTATATTTGCGCTGCTAATATCATCATACATGAAGGCGAACCTGCCACAAAAAGCCCTGGTCATAATTCATCCTCCCCGGCAACTTCTCCGCTGATGATATTCCCACCGGTCGAGAGAGTGACGGCCCGGGTCCTTAGTGTGCCTCACGCTGTGCTATTAATCATGGCTAATCTGTGTGCAATGGAGAATCGCCTCCGCAGCCGTGACTTCACCAGAGAAGAATAGGAAGAATAGCTCAAGGTAGAGTCACAACAGTGAACGATAAGCCAAGGATCAGGTCAGCTGCAGTCATGCAAACAACACATTAGTGTGAAAAGCCATTGGCTTTAGTTTGAATGGTTTCATTATTGCTTTCTCAGTCACTAGAAATGCTCTCTAGTACACATCTATAATGTCTCTCAGTGGCCATTTATAAGAATTTAGAATTTAGTAATAAAGAAGTATTACATATACATACATACACACACACACACACACTCATTCACTCACTCACTCACTCGCGCACACACACACACACACACTCACACACGCTCACACTAACACACACACACACACACACCACTGTTCAAAAGTTTAGGGTCAGAAAATTTTTTTGTGTTTTTGAAGGAAGTCTCTTCTGTTCACAAAGGCAACATTTAACAAAAATACTGTGAAAAATCACACAGTATACAAATATTTTCAAAATGTGCTCAAAAACTGACAGGGCATGTTTGAACGAGAATGACGTTTGTGAGTGACACAATATCCAAAGCAAATGCCTTCAGCTCCTTCTGTAAACGACAGCTGTCAGACAGAGTTCCAGTTACAGGCCTGAGATCAGCTGGAATCACTGACCAGTGTCATCTTTCCTGTTCGATAAACACATTCATTTGGCTAATTGACCACTATTAAAAAATCAATGTGTAATGTGAAAACCGTGTGTGTGTGTTTGCAATGGGTTCCTGCGCACTGTCAACACGTCTCATAAAGCCTTAGTTATGTGCAAATGCCTTTGACAAGCTCTGACTTTTCACAAGATTTGGTTGCGCTTTAATGAGAAAACCTTGGAAAACAAATGTTCAAAAGCATTCCTGCTCTTAGTGTGAAGCATTCATTGGTGCATGTTGTTTCAAACGCAAAATGTTAGTGTTTCTAATATTTCATCAAAATGTAATAACCTGCTCCGGTGCTATAATGGCTTTTAGTCGACGTCACAATCCTTCATATCTCCAAACACCTGCTGCCAGTCGGGCATGCAATGCATACTCTTCATGATCTAATCAATTATTGCTGCATTTGTTCTCTTGTTGAGAATTCAGTTTCACTTGGAAATTAATCCAAGAATATTTTTGTTTTGTTTTTGCACATAATATACCAACACAAAGTGAAACATCTGAACAGAAGGGCTGTATCTGCGTTATCATACGTTATTGTAATGTCTGCAATTATAAAAGTATGACTTCTAACTCATTCGCCTTAAGCACAGAGAACCTACATTATGCAACCACAATCAAACACAATTCAAATAGTACTTTGTGTGCAATATACCATATCATATATAAAACACTTTTTTTGCCTAGGTGTGTGCGTGTGTGTGTGTGTGTGTGTGTGTGTGTGTGTGTGTGTGTGTGTGTGTGTGTGTGTGTGTGTGTGTGTGTGTGTGTGTGTGAGTGAGTGAGTGATGGGTAGGTTTAGGGGTAGGGGCAGTGTGGAAGGATAGAATGTACAGATTGTACGGTATAAAAAGCATTACGTCTATGGAGAGTCCCCTCATAGATAGTGAACCAGACGTGTGTGTGTGTGTGTGTGTGTGTGTGTGTGTGTGTGTGTGTGTGTGTGTGTGTGTGTGTGTGTGTGTGCGTGCATGCGTGCATGCGTGCGTGTGTGTATGGTTGTGTATGGTAAGGAGCCAGAGATTTTAGGATAGATTAAGAAAGAGATTTGTCACTGTATTGCTTTATTGTGTCTATGACAGTCCTAAACTCTAAACTTATGTTGGGAGCTACTAAATTAATAAGAAGCATTTTTCCCTATCGTAATATAATTGGATTCTTCTCAGTCTTCAGCGGTAAATTCTGCGATCAAAAACATTCACTTGAGGGGTTCCTTCACCAACATCCATTTCCTCTGGTTTTATGACATCCACATACAATCTGATAAATTACACATTTGAGTTGTTTTTGAGAGCATGTGCTCGTGTCCCAGTCAGATTTGAGGGGCTGTTTTTGCCTGACCTTTACCTGGGCAGTCCGTGTTTAGTGTTTAACATCTGTTGAGTGTGTTGTGTTAGCGTGTTAGTGCACTGCTGCTGACATATGTGCGGCTAATCTTGCATTGATTAATTGTCGCGCAACTGTGTGCCGAGCGATTGGGTGAACAGATGGGTGTCATTCTCACTCCCATCTCTCTGATAACACACCTGAATGGGAATGTCAGCTGCTAATCGCTACCACGAGCCTGTGCTTAACCCGAGTGCGCATCCATCGCTGTCTACATAGACGACAAACTTCTAAAGATGCACTGATAATCAATGAGATTAAATCACTGGATGTTAAAGTCACCATGAAATCAAAATGGGCAATTATTGTTGATTATGCAGTACTGCAGTGTGTATTTTAAATGATATATCCACATTTTTATTAATGTGCCTCGTAATCTTGAATCAGAATAACTTCCCCTCCCTTTTTCAGCTCATCTCTTCTCTGATGATGTAGGCAAGGCAACCTGTCACTCACGAGATTGACCAAAAGCAAACCACAACCATCCAATCAATTCCACACGGATGAAATCAAGCCCTGCCCTCCATTTTCTCTTGTTTGCAAAGCGTTTCTCTCATACACGTCACAATAGAGAAGAACTTCAGTTTCATGACAACTTTAACAAGTCATTGTTAGCAGTTAACACAGAATACTATGTTATATGCTTTTTACTTCTGTTCCACTAAGTTAAATAAGTCATGAAAACAATTTCATGTTGATTTAAAAGTTTTGAGGGGTGGTTGAACTGTTTTGTGAAGTTAATTTCTTCAGACAAAGATTCGCAAACATTTAAGAGAGCTTTTCCACTCTGATGCAAATCTGTTATGAGCATTAATTGCAGATCATGTAACTCTCTCAAATATGATATAATTGAGCACTGCTTTCGAGACTCTGCCTAGTTGGAGCTTCTGACCCAACAATTTATTTTAAACGGTTTCCTTTTTTAATTCGTTCAAAGATGGAAATCTCACGCACCTGTTTATGGTGACCAGCAGATTTTGCTATGGTGCCGGTGTGTTTTTCTCACTGGTGTTAAAATATGCCTCAGCAACAGCTGAAATATTGACTCTTTCTTATACAATGAAAGCACAGGGCAGCTCTCTCGCACTGAATGGCATTACACAAAACTATTTTTCCAGTTCGGTTCCGTTCACACAGCAAACCTTTTCTGAAAACGCAGTTGAGAGTCCTGAAAAAGTACAGGTTTGTGAATTTGTTTAATGCTGTTGTCACTGCTGCAAACTCTCATATATACAAATAATAATTTGAAAAATGTTATTCTCGTGCAGCCACTAGGCCCTTTCCCAGGGCTTCAGCCCAAAGAAGCCAGTGCATTAATGCGCCCACCGGCTAATTCATGACATTTATGCTGAAGATCACGGTTGCATGTGATGCTTATGTGGCCTGTTGATTGACATAAGAAATACTGTAGTTCTGTGATCTGTTTTTTAATTAATTGTACTTTTACTATCCCAAACTCACCTCCAACACATACACAGGAGGTTGTGCTCACTGGCCCAGAAAATAACATGTGCCGTCACCTGAGAAATAGCCTTTACAAACCTGTTCCAATGAGTTCTGTGAGCCGCAGCTTTGGAAACTGAGATCTATTAGAAGTGCCGGGTGATAGTCTGCCGGCTGCTTCTGTACAGGGATTCTTCAAAACTAATTAAGAGTGACACGGGGGCATCGAGAAGCTTCATGAAACAACAGGGGAATTGGCAGGCAAAGGAATGACTGACACTGCGCAGGTCATTTCTGGTGAGCGCTCTCTCTCTCTCTCTCTCTCTCTCTCTCTCTCTCTCTCTCTCTCTCTCTCTCTCTCTCTCTCTCTTTCTCTCTGTGTGTGTATGCTCTGCTATTGGATCATACAGCAACAGTAATTCAGATTTTATTGCAATCCGGCGTTCTATTTGGGTGGGCGGTGAGAAAATAGATCAGCAATAAGGCAACAGCACATCTCACTGACAACCATAACACAAGAGCTCTGATCCAAAATGCTAGAGAGCTGCCTACCGAGACACCATCCTGCTTTTATTGTCTTATTATCAGAGCATGTTATATCAAAGATAAAAAACAAATAAATTTTTGTACGTACATCACTTGACAGTGCATGTCTTCTGTTGCTCTAGCATCTGGTGTGGGGATGGCAGAGGTATGTTGTCACAACAAGTGAGAAAGGTTAACATCACACTTTTGACAAACGCTGAATGGACGAGAGTCTTGCTGGAGAAAAGAAAACTTAACACAACTAATACTATAATAAAACAAGAATCAACATCGGCTCGGCTTGGCTTGGCTTGGCTTTTCAGAGATGGCGAGTACTGAAGGGATTTGAAATGTTGTAAAAGATAGATTTTTTTATTATCAACCGGTGAATAAGGTATTTTATTGAGCAGATACATTGACATGTATCTCTCTAAGTGAGTTAATTGTCTTATCTATTGTGACGGCTCAATTAATTATGGTTGTTGTGGCACTGTGCTGGAATTTATTTTCAAGTAAGTGTAACTCAGAGCAGGATTCAAACTGGAGTCGCTGGCATGGGATCTTGAGATCAGGGGTGTGAGGTTTACATGCACAGCTCTCACAGGCCAATGTCCTTTGCACATTTCTAAACCTCACTCCCATCCGGGACATGGCACCAAATGTAACCAGTCCTACTCAACCTGCTCTGAGCAAGATTTGAACTGGGATCTCCGATGTGGGAGGTGGGTGTGCTAACAAGGACTTTAAGGCGCACATCTTGAGGCCAGGGGAGAGAGGCTTAGACGCACAGCTCTTTCTCTGCATTCACATGGGGAGTTAGCGCCAACGCTTGGTGGTGGGCATGTCTGAAGCTGGTGCTCACGCGACATGACTTTTCCGGTGCAATTGGTTAGTGTTTGCACTAGGGTACTTGCATAGGCGATCTGACTGGCTGATACCTGCATTGGTACTTGAAAAGTTGAAAAGTTCGGCAATGCATGACATAACCCATTCAAAGTTAATGGGAAGACTTTTAATTCAACACAAGCATCAGTTACAACTAGAATACTTAAAAAGCACATAAATATTTGAATTGGTCTGTTATTTATATTAGCATTTATTATCATACCAAGCATATGATATTTTACTTACAGCATATGGACCACGTGAGCGGCACGTTCCTGATCACAAAACTCACTCCTCCAGCGTGGCCTGAATAAATCACAATCCGAATGCACGAGTTTTAGGTTTTGTCCTATGATTTCATCACTGAGGTGGCCTGCACAAGTTCGCATTTATTTTGAAGGATTTCCATGTGTGAAACAGGCGAAGGGTGCACGACATACGTCATGACCAAACGTTAGCGATTGGTTATGAAAGATCCAGAGTGGCTCAGGGCAGATCCAATAGTTTTAAACTTCAACAGAGTGCCCGGCTTCGCAGAAGTAAATGCTTGTCAATGGAGAGTGGCCAGACTTTATGTACAAATGAAATGTATGAGAGTCTAGTAAGACCAGGCTAGTGTTGACTATGTAGTGTTCCAAATCACTCTCTTATGAAGTTCCATTGCATTCGAAATGTTGTTTCAAAAGGAAGCTGATGTAGACAACAATGCAGGTGGGAGCTGTTTTTTCCCTCACTTTTTACATTACGTGATCATGTGTGATAATAACGGCATACCTGCAGGTTAATTGAATGCACAGCGGTTGTACCATTTTATTTAGCTTTGGCTCTGAAAAGTTAAATTTAGACTTTAAGAACAGCTATGTGGCACAATTGACTGTTTAACTTCAGACACAGAGTGAGCTTCTGGGTAAGCGACGTGTGATTAAGTGCTCAGTGTGACACCATTATACAGTCACGTGTACTCGGTCTCTTTATGTTGCTGCAGAATTTCACCACGTCCTGATATGATTTTTGTTTCAATTATTCCTCTTGCTCATATATGCTATTACAAACCTGCTGAGAAAATCTTTTACTGGTCCTTTGAGATTTGAGTTATCCTCTTTTTGGCAGGGATTTCCCATTATTATTCCAACTTTAGGAGCCTATGGGGTCATATCAAGAAAAGAAATCACATTTCCATTGCTTGAAAGAGTTTGATGTATTATACTATAACTTTCAGAGCTCAAAACCTCATTCCAAGATCAGAAATGGCTGCGAAAATGAACGAACTTCCAGGAAATTTACTTTCCCAGTAATAGAGTTTTTCTTAAAGGTACGGCTGAAACAGCCATGATCAAGTAATGATCGATAACATATAAGGATATAATGATTTTATGAATCAACCTTAATAGATAAACACAATTTAATAAATAAAACATTATCATTATCTCACAACGAGCGAGAAAGGTTAACATGAAGCCGCTAAATCCCAACCTCAGGGGAATCACATGCTTTAAACAAACGTTGAACAGAGGACATTAACATTAACATTGAACATTATATTACATAAAACTCTGGTTTTGGTTTTGAAAGGCCATGTTATATTGTGACACCACAGATTTTGTGTGACACATACACAAAACATTGCCTCAAAATATGTCCCTGCAAGTATTTTTGTAACCACAAATGACGGTTCACATGGAAATAAATCAGATGTGTATCATTGTATTGGATCCATGCATTAGCTCTTAAAGTGACAGCAGCCTATAAAAATATACTATCTATGTCAATATATACAGTTGTGGCAAGCAGCGAGGCGAAGGATCGTGAGAGTGGGCCGGTGGCGAGTTATAATGAGCACCAGCTGCGCACCACAACAGTGTATAGGATATGACATATAACGTACATTGCACTGAAATCTCTTTTTAAAGTCCTCTTCAGTCCCATCTCAGGGTTAATGGGAGTATTAAGTATAAGCCACTGATATGTGGCACTTTCTGCCACAGCCCTTGGTCATAACACATCCTGATCGCACAGATTGATTCATTATATTCCCGTGGAGTGGAAGATGATGGCAAATAGCATCAGAGTTGTCTTGTATTCCATCGCTGTTCCCAGGAAAGCATGCGCTTGCAGCTGAAGTTTGTGAGAACTCAGAAGTTTGGTGATTATATATAATGAGCAGTGTTTCTTCTGACTGCTATTAATGGGCTAGTTGTTTGTCTAATGTGATTTCTTTGATCCGGAGGCAAATTAACACTGAGTTATGTGTAGCTTTTAGTGGAAAATCTCCAATCTGTGTCAGACCGTTTTGGATCAATATCTGCAGAGCCGGTCTCCGGTGATTACCTGCAATTTCCGACCTTAGAAAGAGAGAAAATCCACGGATTCATTGACGGCTGTTAGTTTGAATTGTTCTCTGCTCTGTGTGTGTGTGTGAGTGCGTGCGCGCGTGTGCCTGTGTGTGTGTTTGTCTATCTGACTCTAATTGTAATGACAAAATGAAATATACATTTACTTCAAATTAGTATAGAAATTCAGGGTCAGTACCATTTTTAATGTTTCTTTTTTAAAGAAAGACAAATCTTTGCGGTTTCTCCCAATGTTTATTTTTCTCCATTATACCACCTGATGGAATTTTGGTTCCTTGTCACTGAATTTATTTTCTAAATTTTCAAGTAAATTACTGATCTGCCTGGATTGTCACTATATAATAATTTAAATGAGCTGATAACTTCACTGTTTTCTTCAGAGCGGCTGTACAGCGAAACCAAATTCTGTTCCATTATTTTCCTGTTACCACTGTGAAGCTGCTTTGAAACAATCAGCATTACAAAAAGCACTATGTAAATAAAGGTGATTTGACTTAAGACTAAAGAAGTCTTTTCTGATCACCAAGGCTGCATTTCTTTTGATCAAAAATACTGTAAAAACAGTGAAATATTATTGCAATCTAAAATAACTTTTTTCTATGTAAATATATTATAAAGTGTAATTTATTCCTGTGATCAAATCTACATTTTCAGCATCATTACTCCAGTCTTCAGTGTCACATGGTCCTTCCGAAATCTTTCTAATATGATGTCGCTGGAGAAACATTTCTTGAGTTTGACAAGGGCCAAATTGTGACGGCTAGACGACTGGGTCAGAGCATCTCCAAAACTGCAGCTCTTGTGGGCTGTTCCCGGTCTGCAGTGGTCAGTATCTATCAAAAGTGCTCCAAGGAAGGAACAGTGGAGAACCGGCCACAGGGCCAAGGCTCATTGATGCACGTGGGGAGCGAAGGCTGGCCCGTGTGGTCAAATAAAACAGACGACCTGTACTGTAATATTTCTCATTACTTGTGACATTTTTAAAGTCTTAAGCTGATTTTTTTTTCTCTCGCAATAATCTGAGAAAAAATCCTATCAAGGACCTGGATTGGTTTCGATGCTCTGCGCAGATTATCTGGTAATGTGAGGCGTTCTCAGATCGATTCTTGCACCTCCCGATCTGCTCTCACAAAAATCAGGGCCATCAGTTCTTTTTCAATAGCATGTAAGAGAAGTGATTGAGAGCACTTTTGAAGCCGCGACCGTAAAACAAGGTGCTGTGTGCGGGTCTGTTGAACAGCGGAGATGGCGGAACGGCATGTGGAGTGTCGCAACAATACCTCCATTTGTATAATGTCTTCGATAACGTGACAACTGTACAGACACAGAGAAGAGCTGAGTATAAATCATCTTGTTTTTTGAACATACCATGGTGAGTGTAGAAAGCTGCAAGCAAATGTAAACATTACCTGTTGAGACACCAATGATCTGCTACATACGTTTACATCCGCTTCCCCATGAGATCACATGTATGGAGGGATTTTTCAGTCAGATTATAAACTAAAAGTCTAAAACTAAAAGTCTTAAACCAAAACTTAAAATCTAAATTTGAAACTTAAAGTCCAAGTCGAAAATGAATTTGGTATTTAGGATTGGGCATTTGGTATTTAGGATAGGGCATTTTCTATTTAGGATTGGGCATTTTCTATTTAGGGTTGGGCATTTGGTCATTTAGCCATTTAGGATTGAGGATTGGGGATTTGGGGATTTAGGATTGGGAATTTGGTATTTAGGATTGGGCATTTAATCATTTAGCCATTTAGGATTGAGGATTGGGGATTTAGGATTGGGCATTTGAGGATTGAGGATTGGGGGGTGTATGCAAATTAGGAGGCGTGGCCCAAATACTGGAGGCTGGGTTTGAAATGGCTGGTGCGCAGATGCACCTTATGGACAGCAGAGGGAGCTCCCAGTGCTAAGGACGGAGCACACTTTAATGAAACCAAACGGAGCGAGTGAGCGGCTTGAGCGAGGACTGTGCGATAACTTCAACTTAATGACAGCTTTTTAACATTTGTGGCCTCAAACACAAAGTCACCAGTGAAAGGAGTGCTATCGGTCTGACGACGAGAAAGCAGCAGACAGTGCAGCAGGTAAGATGCTAACATTAGCTACTAGTTATATAAGCTGATATTGCTAATATGCTTTAGTAGGGAATTATTATATTGGGACATGTTGCCTTGTTTTTTTAAACTGCGGTTAACCCCTCTGACATTAGTAGATACACTCCTTTCCCATTGCCACTAGATGGTCTTGTTTATGTTTTTTTCTTTTTTGCTATATAGCCTATATACATTTTATAAAGATTGTGAGAGAAAAGAAATTAGGCTTGTTCGACTTGAACGCTGCACACTGCAAGACCTATCGGTTTATGACATCAAAGTACTGCGATGCAAAAGCATAAGGAGCGTCTACTCTCTTTGATGTCATATGTTGTGTGTGTATGTATGTATACATTAAGACGATGTCAGTCAGAGCATAATATAGCAATATATTGCGGTCCTTTGACTCCTTTTTACACTGCACAAAAACCCTGCTGTTACATCGTCACTGGCCTTCATGATTGCTTTCCTAACCTTGTTATATATATATATATATATATATATATATATATATATATATATATATATATATATATATATACACACATACATATACATACATACACACACAACATATGACATCAAAGAGAGTAGACGCTCCTTATGCTTTTGCATCGCAGTACTTTGATGTCATAAACCGATAGGTCTTGCAGTGTGCAGCGTTCAAGTCGAACAAGCCTAATTTCTTTTCTCTCACAATCTTTATAAAATGTATATAGGCTATATAGCAAAAAAGAAAAAAACATAAACAAGACCATCTAGTGGCAATGGGAAAGGAGTGTATTTACTAATGTCAGAGGGGTTAACCGCAGTTTAAAAAACAAGGCAACATGTCCCAATATAATAATTCCCTACTAAAGCATATTAGCAATATCAGCTTATATAACTAGTAGCTAATGTTAGCATCTTACCTGCTGCACTGTCTGCTGCTTTCTCGTCGTCAGACCGATAGCACTCCTTTCACTGGTGACTTTGTGTTTGAGGCCACAAATGTTAAAAAGCTGTCATTAAGTTGAAGTTATCGCACAGTCCTCGCTCAAGCCGCTCACTCGCTCCGTTTGGTTTCATTAAAGTGTGCTCCTTAGCACTGGGAGCTCCCTCTGCTGTCCATAAGGTGCATCTGCGCACCAGCCATTTCAAGCCCAGCCTCCAGTATTTGGGCCACGCCTCCTAATTTGCATACACTCCCCAATCCTCAAATGCCCAATCCTAAATCCCCAATCCTCAATCCTAAATCCCCAAATCCCCAATCCTCAATCCTAAATGGCTAAATGACCAAATGCCCAACCCTAAATAGAAAATGCCCAATCCTAAATAGAAAATGCCCAATCCTAAATACCAAATGCCCAATCCTAAATACCAAATTCATTTTCGACTTGGACTTTAAGTTTCAAATTTAGATTTTAAGTTTTGGTTTAAGACTTTTAGTTTTAGACTTTTAGTTTATAATCTGACTGAAAAATCCCTCCATACACATGAGGGGCTCGTCCTGGCATGATAATTTCTTAATAATATCAGCAGTGTGTGATGTGCAAAAATGTTAAAATCTTGTAGTGTGTGCATGAGTTCTTTGAAGATCCTCCTTATGTAAGTGTGGAGTTAGGATTTAATGCATCCATGCATCTTTTTTTAAAGATCTTCCTGACCCCAAACATTTTTGCAGTTGTGCTCTATTTGCTCTCTTTATTTTCTTTATTCATGAGGCTATTTGCAGTTCACTAGGTTTAGCAACAGAGCTTTGCTTTCTGTATTCGGCCTTAGCTAGTGCGATATGAACACTTAGCATGTCTCCTTCCCATGTGGCAGCTCGTATATTAGGATCTCGCTCCTCCAGCAGCCTGTATCCGTTCGCTCTGTAAATGTCACTAAGCATTTACCCCAGTGGATTGTCTTTAAAACATTACTGATCACAGCTATGAACGTGTTAGCACACCGACGAATGCCATCCAACCTCTTTTGGTTACGGATCAGGGATCAGCGGGTGGCTGGATCCGTTCCCTAACCGCCGCTTTTCATTACAGGACGTTTGCGCTTCTTCCTTTGCACATTTATTATCTGTCTTTGGTTTTTGCTGTACGTTTGGACGCGAGCGTGTCTCGCCATCTGCTAGCAGTTGTTCTCTGTGATTTTTACCCCCTGCTGGAGACAAAAGATACACATGAGTGCTTACCCTTTGAGGATTCTTCTTCTGTTCATTTGTGTGTGTGTGTGTGTGTGTGTGTGTGTGTGTGTGTGTGTGTGTGTGTGTGTGTGTGTGTGTGTGTGTGTGTGTGTCTGTTCACAGGACTGTGTTGAATGTGCTCATGTCTGTTAACTGAGTAAGAGCTTTCATTTTTAAATTCTAATTAAGAAAAGTTGTAAATCTGTCTCTGAGTGTGAGCATGTGTCCTTATCAGACGCTAATTATGCTTCCAGCAACTGAGAAGTCTTAGTGTGTGTGTGTGTGTGTGTGTGTGTGTGTGTGTGTGTGTGTGTGTGTGTGTGTGTGTGTGTGTGTGTGTGTGTGTGTGTGTGGTCTGAGGGTTTCTGGGGAATCTTATCAAGCTCAAAATGCCTGGTGAATAACAAATCCAGACATGTTCTTTAATTTTATTATGAGCTTTTTTTTCATCTGGGTCAGAAATTAACCAGTACCACAAGTACAACTTTTTTTGCCCCTAATTCTAACATTTTGTATTTTTTATTGATTGATTAGATGTATCATGTATTGTGGTGAATCTCCTACCTGGTCGGATGGTCAAATGGATGGATGGATGGATGGATGGATGGATGGATGGATGAAGGATGGATACATTTTTGGAGCTTGATTAAAGCTACTCTATGTAACTTTTCCGTCCGCTAGAGGGCGCCAATTCAAAACAAAGTTGTTGTTTGATGGCACCAGGTTTGAGCTCAGAATGTGTTCATCACCTCACAGCCAGTGAAAAAGAATTGGGATGGGACTCGGTCAGAAATCATGTTCATGGATGTGATTATTAAAGGAAGTGTATGTAAGATTGTGGCCAAAACTGATACTGCAATCACTGTCACCTCTTCCCCTCCCCCCGACTTGAGGTTGCCAGATTGGCTGCAGGATCCAGCAGGAATATTTGTAGCTGCAGCTGTGGTAACCAGAGCAGATCAGGCAACCCAGATGCCATAACACTACAGACTTCGTGATTAGTCGATAGGTGGAGGGCGGCGCTCTAGTCCAAAACACAACATGTCAACATCAACATCAGTTGAGGGCTGCAACAACAACTTTTAAATGACAATATGCTGGCCGGACTACTGTTGTCAGTGATAGAAGTATTTGAAATTAACTTGATTTATTAATGTCTAGTGACATATCAGGGCCTTTTTACAATTAATTAAAATACATTTCTTACATACAGTTCTTTTAACGTTACTGTAGTGTGAAGCAGAGCAGGACTGAGTTTTGAGGAGCTGAGCAAGGCCGCTGGAGCAATTGTTGCCAAACACACGGTTCGCGAGCAGCGGGACTTTTATTATGACACAGGCGTCTGCGCCATTTCCGCTTTTCCGGTCATGAGTATGAGGTAACGCAGCTTTGTTTATCATATTAGATACATTTGAGTGTGTTGAAAATTATGTAATGACGTTACTCTGTGCGATCGCTCAGCGGCTGCTGTGACACATGTTCTCGCTGCTAAGAGTAAAGCGTTTCTTCCAAATAAAACCTTAAACCGAGGGTAACGCAGATGTGATGTTAAAATTGGTTAAAATAGCAATTTTCTCACAAATTACAAATAGTTGGAAACATTTGGGATATTGTAAGAACTCAACTGAACAAAATATATAACACTGGCCTAGTGGGTTTTGGATATTTTGCTGCAAAAATCCTGCATAGTGCATCTTTAAATAAATTCTTTGTTTTTAATGAGGAGGATGTTGCTGTATATTAAAGGAACAAAGCCCTCAAGGCAAATTTGATTTCTCATATCATGTCCTCTTTAAAACGGCTAGAGAGACTGTGAACTCTGTGGAATGGTACTTCTCTGACTCTCTCTCTCTCTCTCTCTCTCTCTCTCTCTCTCTCTCTCTCTCTCTCTCTCTCTCTCTCTCTCTCTCTCTCTGTTCCCATTTTCTGTGGGTTGTTTCCAGATGTACATTCAGACGACCACGCTCACCATCTCTCTCAGCCTCAGCGCGTCTGTGTCTCTGGGGATGCTCTACATGCCTAAGGTCTATATTATCATCTTCCACCCGGAGCAGAACGTGCCCAAGCGCAAGCGCAGCTTCAAAGCCATCGTCACTGCCGCCACCATGTCAGGAAAACTAGTGCAGAAGGGAAGCGACCGACCCAACGGGGAGGTGAAGACCGAGCTTTGTGAGAGCATGGAGACCAACAGTGAGTATTTCTTCCACGTAGAGCAGAAAATCCCATTCAACATCAATGATTAAACATGACCGCTTGGTTTATTAAGGCTATAGGAGGCCACCTACTTTGTGCTAGTCAATATGTTGCATTGAAAAGATACAAAAACCAACACTGACTTGAATTCCCATTGCTTTACAACATAATTCATTTAATCATTCACTCATAAAAGATGTTAATTTGTCAGATTTTTTAAATCAAATGCTTCGATTCATATCACAGTTGGTTGGTTTGGTTCAAGGCTTAAAGCTTTTGATTAAAGTTGATTCAAATGTAGAAAATTAATAGAAAATATGCTTTGATAATCCAAGGCTGCTGCTAGTCTATTTCTTTTTGCGCTCTATTTCTGCGTCACATTCATCTCCAGATGTTTGCTTAATGTTGCGTCTGTAGGTTGAACAGCTGTTTAGTACAGAATGGTAAACTTAACCAAACACAAGTCTTGTTATAAGCCCAAAGTTTCCAGCTGAGATGTTTGCCGGAGGTAGACAGGCAAAGTAAAGTGTGACATCAATGTTCCCGGTCTGATTAGCATACCCAACTAGCTGCGTTATTTGCCAGCTTGATACATTTTTTGGCTCTTTTTTTATGTTTTTATTATTTATTTTTTTGTTCTGCAAAGTACAGGATTATAGACTGTTGAAAATTTAATCACTCAGAAGTGATCCAAGGCTTTGAGGGGAAATAAGCCCATTTTAAGTCATCAAGCCAATTACTCTGTTCTGTGCTGCGGGTGATGCTTTGCCTTTTGAAACATTAAAGCACAACTCATGCATCAGTATCAAGACCACCCAAAACTAAATTAGGCAAGTTTTTATTTGATTCTAGGCCTTTTTACCACTTTTATTTAGCAAAGAGAGGATTTGGAGGAGGGAACAGGAAATGGTGCCAGCCAGTAGTGGTGGATACTTTAATTAATTTCAGTGGATCTTGTGAATCCATTCCCCAAAATGATTCATTCTGTAACCCTCTTCTCAGATTACATCATTAGGTCAGTATGTACCCTATAAAAAATATAAGGGGCCCAAGTTTTAGAATTCTTTGCCTTTCCCTCACGGAGATGTGGGTGAAAGAGTGAAAATTACCCTTCTTTTTTCACTCGGCCCATCACCCAGGTCAACCTCTGGGGTCGAGGCCGAATCTGACCACCCTTTGGGGAGGGCGAGCCTTCCCCCAGCTTGGCTGAGAGCAGGAGAGGGGTAGGTGGTCCGGACTCCGATGCGAGCCGTAGCTGCGGCACTTCGGCAGGGCAGGTCCAAGGACCTCATTAAACCACCCAATCGGTAGTAGCGACGGGTGGTGTGAACAAACTTAATCAACGCAAGCTTATGACCCGCGCTTACTGGGCGCTTCCTCATTGATTGGAAACCATTTCAAGCCCCAGTCCCGATCATGAGCAGGGTTAATTGTGACGCGCGTGCAGCCCCGGACATCTAAGGGCATCACAGACCTGTTATTGCTCCATCTCGCGTGGCTGAACTCCACTTTTCCCTCTAAGAGGTTGGACGGCGATCGCTCGGGGCCACGTAACTATTTAGCATGACGGAGTCTGATTCGTTATCAGAATGAACCAGACAAATCGCTCCACCAACTAAGAACGGCCATGCACCACCACCCACAGAATCGAGAAAGAGCTGTCAATCTGTAAAAATCTTTTCCGTGTCCTGGCCAGGTGAAGTTTCCCGTGTTGAGTCAAATTAAGCCACAGGCTCCACTCCTGGTGATGCCCTTCCATCAATTCCTTTAAGTTTCAGCTTTGCAACCATACTTCCCCCAGAACCCAAAGACTCGTGGTTTCCCGCATGCTGCCCGGCGGGTCATGGGAATAACGCACAATGTTAGTTTTCTTCTCTTTTTTGTTGAAAAAAGGACTTAATTAAGATCTTAAGATATTTTTGGTAATTCACTGAAATTTATCAAGATCTCCAGCACTACTGGCTTTTTCTCATTCCCTATTCCAAGTCCTCTCTTTACTAAATAAAATGGGCAAAAGGCCAGAATCAAATAAAAACTTGTCTAATTTAGTAGGTATAGTCAACATTTGGAACAACACAGATAAAATTGCATATGAGTAGTGACCATAAAACAATGGATTAGGCTGCCTAAAATGCACATGCAGTCGAGTGAGAGTGAATGTGACTCTCTGTTGTCTCCTCCAGCAGCACCTTCCACCAAGACGACATATGTCAGCTACAGCAATCACGCCATCTGAAGAGGGACACTCTCTGTGGGCGGAGCTGAGGGCGGGGCCCTGTCTGAAGCAGGACGTCTGTCATGTGACGTGCTGACAGGCAAATGGACCTGAAACGGGCATCTGAGCATGAGATTTTTATATCGTTCTGCATCAATCTAAAACCCGCAGCATCCTGGGAGACGAACGGACATATGGGACCTTCCAGTAAGATTCTGCGTTCAAGAGCTACCGATCCTGCCATGAACACACGTGAACACGCACACACTCACAAAACTGAAGGTGCAGGCTTGCAGTCATACGAAACAAACAAAAAAAATAACCTTCCATTTAACATTCTGCAGATGGAAACATTCACGGTAAACTTTGGAAATGTGGATGTAAAAAAAAGTGAGAAAATATATGAAAACTACCAGAGTCAAACTATGTTTGTTGTTATTGTATTTTTGTGGTTGTGCAGATTTTTTCATTCTTGTCCCACTTTGTCAGAAACCTGCATTCTGAGATGATGTGTCTTGTATTGGCTGAATGAACCGTAACCGCGGGGTTGTGAAGCTGTAAAATGCCATGGTTGAAGCATGCTAGTTTTTATACCAAAAAAAGAAGATTTATTTATAATAAAGGAATGTTTTGCAAATGTGTAGCGTTGTTAGATGCATATTTGACAGTGAGATTTGTTTCTCATTTCTCTCATTCATATTCACTCGCCTCCACAGTCCAAAAACATGTTGCTCACAAAACTCAAGCTCTGTTTTCCAGCTCTCTACCCCATGTAAACACAAATTGATTTGTGATTTTTCAGGTTCATTATGGTCTCAATCACCACAGAAAAATCTTTAGCATGAGCAAGCCACCATCATACAATGAAAATATATTTTAAATCTTAAAAAGCCAATATTTTCTTGTACTTTTGCACATGCAATTCCTATAAAACTGGTTTTACGTGACTGGAATGGAAATTCACATAAATTCATTGGCCAAATAATGCGGGATCAACAT
Source organism: Pseudorasbora parva (assembly GCF_024679245.1). Lineage (NCBI taxonomy): Eukaryota > Metazoa > Chordata > Actinopteri > Cypriniformes > Gobionidae > Pseudorasbora > Pseudorasbora parva. The sequence goes on from NC_090191.1 coordinate 41,076,383, forward strand.
TAAAATACTGCATTTCGAAATAGCCTTAAGACTTAACATTATTCATGTAACCATGTGATAAGATCACTTGGTAATCTTCTTTGTTTGAAGCTACAGTATATGCTTGTCATGTAAAGCTGATTAATCCAGCGACTTTTGCATACACTTTTTAAAATAAAAGATCCAAAATGGGGTTTTGCAGTGAGAAAAACCTTCTTTGCTTCTCCAAAGAAACCTTCAGTGAACATTTCTTAAAATATAACCTTTTTTCTTAGTGTGAAGAATGTTTTAATAATCTAAAGAGCCTTAGGTGCAATGGAAAGATGTTAAAGGTTCTTAATGGAACCATCAATGCCAATACAGAACATTTATTTTTAATAAACTCAACAATGCATTTTCATTGAAAAAATCCACCTTGTACAGGGTCTCTCAATAATTAGAAATGGCCAAATTGCCCCCCCCCTTCCCTCCTGCACTCTGTTCTGCTGCACTCCATTATGCAGTGCTCTGTATGTTATTAGGATGACAAAAAGGTTTAAAAGTTATTTTTTTGTTAGTCTGGTCTGCCTTAGCACCCTAACAGCACTCGTCAATGTCAAAATGACTGGGATGGCCAAACAAATCAAATAAGCAAGGCTTATTGTTCACAGATGCATAGCGTGAGTTCCCTGCCAAAAGTATCAGTTTAACACTGAAAGAAACATGTAATACATGTTTGCTGTTTGGCAAAAGATATGTTAAAATCGACAGTAACATACAGGGATGCAAACTACTCTACTTTTTTCTTTTTTTGAAAATATGCATTTACATGATTCATGCAATTCCTAACTGAGTGTGACAAGAAACGTTTTATGTTTTCAATGCAAATTACATTTTAATGCAAATATTATTTTCATATGGTTCAAAATGATTATTTCCTTACTAGAATTTAGACCTAGAACATTCTATTTCTTTATGCTTTATAAAAAAAAAACTAAAAAAAAAAAAAAACACTGGTCCCACCCAATGTTCAAAACATGGCTTCTGCCTTGATATGAGCTTCACATTTCTGCTATTAAACCATCTGGAATGCCTTGTGCCATTAGGAGCTTTTGCACTGGGTAGTTATAGGAACTAGTCACCAGGGCTGTCCCCAAAAAACTAAATGTTTCCCCTGTGGCCATTTTTCTGATTGCATTCGCAACACCGGTAGGAACTCTAAAGTGACGTAAGCTGGCAGACATCATTTAAGCAGGGCATTCAATAATTGGAGGATGGAGGATGCCGGGATTGAGAAGTGCCTGGACTTCAGGTTCGGTCCATCTATCAGGTATGGAGTTAGTGTGGTAAGTACTTGTAAATGTGTTTTGTATGGCATGTGTTCCAATCAACATACACTTACATCACTGGTGTTTCCTGTTGTGTTGGGTTATACCTCCCTCTGAAGTAGGAGCTAATTTAGGGTATTTTCACACTTGGCATGTTTGGTTTGATTAATATGAACCCTGGTGTTATTGCTCTGTTAGTGCAGTTCATTTTAATAACGTTGCATCTGAACCCTGGTGCCACCAAACAATTTTGTTTCTAAGCACTCGAATCATGACAAAAAATGCCTGTTTCTACAGCAACCAGACTTTCTAACAGTAGCTTCAGTGACGCTATGACTTTGTTAATTAACGATTGGCACTTTCATTTAGAAGGTGGGGCCTAATTTCTTCAATTCAGATGTAATCAGAGTGCACTTTTTTATCTATATAAAGTCTCTGATAGACCCCTTTACAGCTGAAAAATCCAGTTGTGTACACATCCTTATGCCTTTAGGTATTTTTTTTTCTGGACCAAGTGAACTGAGCTACAAGTGTGAATACACCCTTAGTCCCCCAAAAGGCTTTCCTATGAATAAAATAATTCCCAGTTCCCATTTAAACACATCAAAATGCAATAGTGCAATAGCCACGTATAGTTATAGGAACTATGAAAACATTCCTCCTGTGTGAAAGCCCCTATAGATCTACTCAACTGAGCTGGTTATGGAATGGGTTTGTTTGTTTGAAGGTTTCTTAATGGAATAATTGATCACTGATGCCAAGGAATTGCATTGGAAATGCATCAATTTAACAGCTAAAGAAACTCTCTCTCTCTATACAACATGAGCTTCACGTTTCTGCTATTTAACTTTCTGGAATGCTGTGTGCCATCGATGTCCTCAGTTTGATCAATAACTGGGCTGATTATGGATGAATGATCTTGGAAAGGGTTTGTTGGTAAAGTTTTCTGTCCTTGCCCACTTAATCAGAGCTTTGATGAGCACTGAGATTGTGTCTCCAGGTGAGGACATGTTCTGTGTGAAACGACCTTGGCTGACAGCACAGTGCCTGTGGCACGACCACCTCCCGTTTCTGTGGAATGATATGGCAGGTGTAGGGTGAAACTCGAGGCTGTCAGTTTGCAGATCCGTGCCGTTTCCGAAGCACTAATCCCTGCTATCTCCACCAAGCTAATTCAATTACTTTGCCCCCCCCGTACAAACGAGATTCAGAGAACATCCCATCTCACGTCTCTCACCCCTTCTATCTGCCTCGCTTGCACTCAGATATGTCAGTCAGGAAGTACAGAGGCAGATGTCGTCTCGGGTAAGACCAGAATCAACAAACTTGTCTTTTGGAGGGATGCAGTTGCCATGGCAGCTAAACAACTGTAGTGTCTATAGACCTTGATCTGCTCTGGGAGTTTTTCTAAGGACGTTTTAACACTTGATTTGACTGCTTGATCTGAAAAAGATAACTTTGATAGCAAAAAGGATGCAATCGATGTCTGGATCTTAATATTTTGTTAATATTTTACAGTTTAAAAAAAAGGGGGTCCTATAATAATGCCCCTTTTCACAAGATGTAAAATTAGCCTCTGATGTCCCCAGAGTGTGTATGTGATATCTAATCTCAAAATATCCCACATATGATTTTTAATATAGCATGTTAAAATTTTCACTTTTTGAAGGTAAGCAAAAACACCCACATTTTGTCCCTTTAAATGCAAATGAGCTGCTGCTCCCGCCCCCTTTCTAGAAGAGGGAGGTGCTTCAAGAGCTCATGTTAGCAGCTCCAATTACCTCACGCTGACACACACTGAAAATGTCTGAAACTGTTCAGCCTTTTATGTTCAAACCGGAGTCAGACATTGATGCGACTCAAGAAGAAGAGACGACATGTAGAATGAGACGGGGCGCTTCTGAAGGGTTAGCTGATGAATTTATGAGTTAACTATCTTCAAGTCATCGATTAGAATATTCTGTCATGATAATCTATTGGACATTTGGTTGCTAGGCAACGTGGGGGAGAGGACGCTGGCGTTGTCTGTTCGCCGCTTCTCCACCCACAAATCATGTTAATGTACTATCAGATTTAGATTTCATTTTATTTCCTTATGTTTGTGACTAGTCTAACAGTCAGAGCTACAATTGGGGCTCTGCAACAGAGGACGTTGTTCGTCGTTTCGCCGTTTTCCACTGCTTCTCTAATGTTTATGTTTGAATTGCTGCGGTTGGTTCTGGTTTGGAGGACATTTGATGTTTCTCGCCGCGACTGCTCACTGGTGGTCTCCCTTGGGCATAAGCTGCATGGTGGCTGAAGTTTGCACCGGGCTAGCGTCATCTGGGCCATCGTAATCGGCGTCCGGCATGATGTTGGGATGTTCCGCTTCTCGGCTGCGCCGCTGTTCCGTCCTGCATTGCGGCCGTGGAGCGGCTTGGACATCTGCGCCGACCCCGGTGTGTCCACAGAAGTGCCCGGAAAAATGTTCTGCCTCCTGCATGGAGCTGCGGCGATCCCCATTGTTTGAATCGTCATGAAGACCCATCATCTGGTCTTCAGCTGACGTGCCTCAGCGATGTCATCAGGACACACTGCCGCTGGGAGAAATTTTAAACATGGAGTGGACCACAGTGTGCTGCGGAGCTAACAGAGACTTCCACCATCAGCTGTTTTCTGTCCACCATCAGCTCTGTTTCTGTTCACCATCAGCTCTGTTTCTGTTCTGTTTTCTGTGTTGGTTGATTGTTTGTAGTATTCTATTTTTTTACTTGTTATTCATTTTTTGTGTTACCCCCCCTTTGTTGCACTTTGAGATTCTTCGGAATGAAAAGTGCATTATAAATAAAATATATTATTATTATTATTATAATCTATAAACCTATAGATCTGACATTGTCATGACATTTATTTGTCCTGATAATCTATATCATGACGAAACTGTTGTAAGATGCACAGAGCCTGCATGAAGAGAGAACAGTCATAGTTTAATAATGGTTAACTTATGTTGCCATCTTGCTTTTGTGACATGCTATTAGTGTTCGTACTGTATTGAAATAAATGTGAAAAGAAGGGTGTGACAGCTTGAGGACTTCCAAATGTGCTCGACTACAACAACTCTTCATCTCCTCCACATGACCTTTGTTGTGTGTTCCCATGGGTGGGTTTATGTAAATTTTACAGTTAGTGATGTCACTAACCCAGGAAGAAGCTTGATTTAGTCCCTACCAAGCGATTTCTGTTAAAGAAAATATCTCCCTTTACTTTGAACTTTGAGCATTGTAACTTTGCAGATGTTGCTTATGCTCAAACAGTAACATTACACACTAACTAAAGTTAAAAGTAAGTATGATCATAATCAACCACCCCTTTAATGCTATTGTGTACTCATGCAAACTGATTTCTTTCTCGGGGGAATGAGAAAATATATACATTTTTCCTTCCATCTCATATTTTTCTATCACTATGTCTCTTTAGAGGCTCCTGGAAAACATTAATAAAAATTGTTAATAAAACTGATCTGAACCACATGTCGAATGCATCCCTTTTTGTAGTTGTCCTTTTTGACTACAACCAAACTTTTGCACAGACAGACTAGATAAAATGCACTAATTATGATTTTTTTTATCCCAAAATGCATATGCACTATAACTAAACCATTATGATACTCTAGTCTAAATACATCCATGATTTAAAACTGGAAATGTTTTCCCAAGCAGAGAGCTGTGAATTCAGATAAGTTTATCTTTCCCCTTCTGTGTTTCTTCCCCAACTTTGCTTCCCTCCCGACCCATGGAAAGCTATTTTTGTGTGTGTTAGTTTTGCCTAATAAGATTTAGCAACAGTGAAAAACAGAATAATTTAGAGTAGAAGCAGCGTTTTATTGTTTGCGGGACCTAGAATGGCCGTCCCCAAAGGAGGATGAGGCGGGAAATAAGTTTAATCTCCAGTCTTCCAGCTGCCAGATAGCGAAACAATTGCAGCTGAATATGAACGTACGATATATATTGTCAGTTGTTACATGAGACGTAATCTCTCCAGGGGACCTGCATGAAAGAGGAACTCATGAGTGAGAGAAAAGTCCATGCAAAACATGTTTGTGTCTTGTCAATCATCTTTTTCTTGTCCACAATATTCAGGGATGAATTCATCTCAAAGTTATATTGATATCTATTTTAGGTTTTAATGGATTATATTTTAAAATTTAAGAGTAAAGTTTAAAAATCAACCTTTAATTACCTTTTTACATCTAGCCAACATTAATGACTTTATTTGCATAGTGAAATCTGATTGGTTGCTTCATTGTATTTATTTGCATACTCAATTGTAATTGGTCTTTGTTTTGCTTGTATGTAATGTAACCATCTATTACACTATTTATGACTTTAAAGTAATGTATTTTTTTATTGTATATTGCAGTCTGTATTGTAAATGATTTATCTGTGCATATCATCATTATTTTTATTATTATCTCATAATCTTGAATCAGAATAACTTCCCCTCCTTCTTGTGGAATCTCTTCTCTGATGATGTGGGCGGGGCAACCTGTCACTCACATGAGATCGGCCAATAGCAAACCACAACCATCTAATCAAATCCCCACAGACAAACTCAAGCCCCGCCCTACATTTGCTCTTGTTCGAGAAGCATTTAACTCTCATATACGTTACAATATGGAAAGAAAAGACTAGATCAAAATTGGGTTCATGCCAACTTTAAGACTTCAGTTTTGCTGATTTCTTTTATGAAATGTCAGTCTGTTAGTTTGTTCTGTTATTTTTTCACAGCTTTGTGATTTCTCTCCCTAGGCTTCGGTACAAGACAGTGAACATATGAATGACTCCAAAACATTTAGAAAAACACCACACCTGAGACACGCGAGCTGTCAGAAATGTCATAGCTGTCAATCATTGCGTCTCCATGAATACCATTGAGACGGAAGCGTTACTGGTGCTTCATCTGGTAAATTACGTTCAGAGCACTTGGGATTTTACGGCATGTGAACACACACATGCTGCCTGGCACATGAGCATACTCTACCACTGCCTTCTGATAAAAAACATCATTAACTCTTATTGATAAAAATGCAAATGCTTTTGTTTTAAAAAAAATATATTTTGCATGATCATGAACCATTTCAATATATTTGTGCACCGTTAGAATTAAAAAAGCTGGGGTTTTTTTACATGTTTGTCTTTCTTTAGTGTGTAATGTTGCTGTATGAGCATAACAAAGCTCTGAAAAGTTCTTCTCTATATCAGTGTCACTGTTTCTAAACTCCCTGAAACTCCATTTTAGTCTTGAGTTTTCTTCCGGGAATGAACATGTCACAATATTCCTTATTTAAATAATTCCCATCCAAAATAAAGGGGCAGTGCCTGGTTGAGTTAGTTAGTAGTGCATTAGAGCCAAGCCTGCAGTCTCCCTCTTAGATACTGAAGCTTTCGCGCCTTGATCACCCCCCGGTGACCGGTCCAGTATAGCCGCCCCTCTGTGCTTTCTAATGGATGCGAGGCAAACTAAACAATACAATTACACTTCAAATATTTTTCCCCCAAAGTTAGTTTATGTCATTGAAGGGAGTTATCATCACGATGATTTCATTTCAAGTGTTCTTTTTTAAAATAAGTTAGTTATCTGATGCTATAAACACAAGGGGGGTGTGACGTCATGATTGACAGCTGAGATTGACGTCTTCTCTGAGGGAAGTTGTCACTGAGGCACTAATAGACATTTTTTGGGATTTTTGGGAGCAGATTGGAGCTTTAGCTTTAATTTCTACATTTCCATAACTGTTTATTTCACACCAACATAATTAATTGTTCTGCATCTGCGAGAGTGTGGGCGGGCTTTTGATATCGCAGCTGTACTTCCTGCTCTACTTCCTGATCTCTACTGCGCAGACTCGGTCCCAAGATGTCAGCGCCATGAAGGCCGCCTGAAAGCTTCAAATCTGGCAAGTGGAAACGGATGATTTCGAGTCGTCCATATTTTTTTACGGTCTATGATTAGAACTCACAGTTATGGTAAGGGGCAGGACATTTTCCAAACACACTTGACTGTTTGGAAAAAACATGCTCCAGCTGACCATTCAGAGCTTCTTGTGCTTTTCAGAAGGTGGGGCTTCATCGAGACAAGAGCTAAACATTCAAGCATGAAAACCTCTAGTAGAGCCCCAAATCCAGGCTTTTTTTATGTTGCTGTGCCTTTAAGACTTTGCATGTGAAATGAGCAGCTTTGTTTTGGTGTGTTTACTTGGAGTTGTGGTTTGTTTTTTAGCTCCAATAAAGTTTGTACCTTCTCATCTTCATATCTTACATTGGGAATCTTTTGAAGCATCTGCAGCGCTGTATGTGCAACACATCCAAGATCAGCACAAGGTTTGGCAAACTTTCCATGTTTTACTCTACTGTTGAATCACAGTATCCTACTTTCTTACCTCATATGATTGGCCAAGTTGAACACCAAATAAGAGTTGTTTATGTGCAAATATGGGTTGTCATGTGCTATTGTTTTGAATAGCCTATAAGTAAAATTTTTGCTGCTTACTTTGAATAGATGGTCTTTAGGGGCTGTTGAGGAAATTTAACTTTACATTTTCATTGTACATCTTATTTTATCCCAAATTATCAAGGTGACTTTGATTTGAATCTCTGTACAATGATAACAGTCTTTCATATGCAATTTCACATGTGTATCTCAACAAACGTATCAGTCATGCTTTTAAAGTGCTGGCATGAAACCCTCTTCTCATAGCCGTACGATAGGCAGCTACAGGCGCGCTGTATGTGGGCTCTCAGGCAGAATCTCACATCTTGACAGCATCGGTGAGAAATGGCCGCATGCTGCAAAAATCCCAAAGCTGGCAGAGAGCTGTGCTTGTGAAGCTCTTGTTTTTCATGCTCGGCTGCGGTCGTGTTCCCTTCATGCAAGCGAAACTGTGAAAAATGTACAGGGTTGTGTTTTTTTGTGAGTGTGTGTAAAAGCGGGAAAATTTTTGTAGAGACCCTCTGATTTATGACCTCAGATATAATGGAGATACAGAAAGGTTTGCAGAAATTCTGATGAATTTATTTCATATTTTCGTTGAAACTTTAGTTGGTGTGTAATGTCTATGTTTGAGCTTAAACAACATCTGCAAAGTTACGACGCACAAAGTTCAAAGCAAAGGGAGATATTTTCTTTTACATAGATCACTTTTTAAGGACTACAACAAACGTTTGGTAGAAACTACAACAAGCTTATTCACAAACCGTAGAATTTACATGAACCCGCCCCCGGGAACACAACAAAGGCCATGTTGAGAAGGAGTCAAGCACATTTGGGATTCGCTCAAGCTGTCATCCGTCTTTTCACATCTATTGCAATACTGTACGAACATGAATGCAATAGTATTTCATAAAGAAAGATGACAACCTAAGTTATAACCGTAATTAAAGTAATCTATACCTGTTCCATCTCCCTGCAGATATGCTCTGGCTCTGCAACAGTTTCCACACCAGCGATTTATAGATTATCATGACAGAATATGCTGATCGATATAGTTAACTCATAAATTCTTTCAGAAACGTCCTGTCTCATTCTACATGTCGTCACTTCTTCTTGAGTCTCTCCATCATTGTCCGACTCCGGTTTGAACATAAAAGTTGGAACAGTTTCTGACATTTTCAGTGTGTGTGTGTGTGTGTGTGTGTGTCAGCATAAGGTAATCAGAGCTCTTGAAGCTCCGCCCTTTTCTTGAAATGGGGTGGGGAGCAGCTGCTCATTTGCATTTAAAGGGACACACACAAAAATGAGAAATTATCTGTGGGGTATTTTAAGCTAAAACATGCACATTCACATACACACTCCTCAGAGACGTATTTGTCTTGTAAAAATGGATATTACAGGACCCCTTCAAAGCAATTTTTGTAGAAAATGTATATTTATTCTGTGAATCATCATTTTAGGACACGTGGGGGTTCTTGTTGGTTCACCTAATTACAATTTATATATATTATTATTTTTATTTAATCGCCAGCGGGTTTTTTTATTTCTTTTTTAAAGCTTATATCATGTTTACAACTTTCATGGCCCCCAGAATATTTTATCTGAACATGCAATATATCAAAAGAAATAACAAAGCCTTTGGTCTCAAACAAACAAACAACAAATGTTTTATTCTGGCTTTATGCATTTTTAACACTTGAATGTGGTAGGTTTTATAAAAAAGCTACATGTTTAACAAAAAGCTAAATCTTCACAGTCCTGTACCTAGTCCTGGCTATATGCTTCATTCAGTAACATTAGCCATTTTCATTTTCATTTATGTGCTGTTGAATGTCTGATGGTCGCATTATTTGACATGTGCATAAGCAATGCTTTTATCGCTCGTTTCTGCATCTTCTTTGCATGTGGTTTGATCTGGAGATTATGTACTTTTTCAGGAGATTAGCACCCTCTACAGTATAACAGTGACATTTCCGGCAATAGCAGGAAAGCTTTGTGTCACAAATAACAGGGGAAAAAAATCTATCAATGGTGGGGAAAGAGTTAATACTACAGTCTACTGTATTTATCTAGCTATGATAACTGAGAGTTAAAAATCTTAATGGTCCTAAAATAGTTTATTGCATTTGTTAGATTTATTCAATGTGGGTGTTTAAGATACTTGAACTGATTTAAGATCCTTGAGGAGAAAGGGAATTATGAAGACAAAACCACCCTTTGTTCTTAAAGAGTCATTGACCTTTTACTATAAAAATTGCAAAACTCATGTAAATCCCTTCGGCTTCGTCTCCTGTTGCTTGATGAATTCTGCCTCCCTCTGCGTTTTCTGACCTTCAGGCAATATTCAGGGTTATTGATTTAAGACTGACTGCTCTCCAGTGCTTTGGACTGTGACACTTTCAAGCTGCAGACCAAAGGATGCGAGAGCATCTCAGTAGAAAGTCAGAGCCTCCCTTTGAGTTCCCTGCCGATCAATTGGCAAAGTGGACATCAACAACCTTCCCGGAGAAAAATCCTGGTTTTACAACACAAGGCTGGTTTTTAGAAGGCTCTGCGGTACATTTTGTTTTTGTTCATGTAATTTATAATTGGAATGGAAAATATTACAAATGAGAATTCTTTTTAAAAAAATACAATTATAGTATCTCAATGTTACTAAAATGAACATGCTGTGCATGTCAACATTAGGCTTGCTCAAATCTCCACCTCTTTCCAGGATTACGATCAGCTACTTTAAAAGCTAGCTTTGCTTTAAAAGCAGTGGCCCGTTATCGTAATGACTCCAGACCTGGTCAAATGCAGGCCTCAGAGTACCCACGGCAATTTTCCACACAGAAAACTTTTCAGCCCTAACGGGATTTTTCCTCTAATGGCAGACACGAGGGACAGCAATGCGGTTCGGCTCCATTTACAAAGCGCCGAGAGCCTTTTCACTCCAAGCTCACTGCGAGTCATGACACATCTGCTGAGCGTTTTGTCATCAGTCACGCACTTTGCTGAAGTTTTAATGAAGGTGCTGCTTTTGGTCTCCGAGTCCAGGGGGCTGTTAGAGCCGGCGTGCCCGTGTTCTTGGCTTGTGCATTGATGATCCCGCTGAATAGGTATCTCTGAGCCGAACGGTTCAACCCATTTCGCCATGTTCCATTGTGTAATATCTCATTCATCTCTGAGTTGTGTGAGAGAGAAAGGTGGGGATGATTGAAAAACGAGATGTGGATGACATTGCTCGGTAACAAGAGCAGAGTTGTAAGAGTCGAGTGTGTAGATGCTCCGTATTTCGATGATGGTAGAGGAACTGAACGTACGGTAGAATAACCAGCCGTGAAGGTGCACAGCACATTGATGCACAGCCCACTTTAATGCGTGTCCTACTAACTTGTCGTGTGCTTGTCGTCTCACTTTTAAGCAGTGCTGCGGAGGCTACGTTAAATTAATAACACCATTTTAGCATTAACTAGCCTACTTTACAGCTCAAATTTAACATGCATAGAGGTCACTACAGTGGACAGGTAATTAAAAAGCCATTTTCTAGTGTTTGCATGAGTTCTGAAGGCATAATTGCCCATCAACTACTGGACACTAGTGCATCATACTATACACTGCCATCGAATGGCCAGCCTTTGTATATGAAATAGGGCTGCATGATTATGACAAAAATTATAATTGATGATTATTCCCTTGAAATTGTAATTGTGATTATTTTAAAATATTATTAATCTCAATTTACATTGATTGTTTTAAATAGCTTTATACCATTGTTTGAAGCAACTGCATACCATATTTTTCTATACAAATTAAAAAAAACAAGCTGAAAACACTCTTCCTGAAAAACTTTTATTGCTTTTCTGTAGCATTAATCCTTGAATGTCAACTATACATTGGTTTGATTTCTTCTTTTTTTTTTTTTTTTTTTTAATATGCATCAAATAATAGGGACTTTCAGGACTTTAGTATTTCCATGAAATTAGTTATAGGAACTAGACATCAGGGTGGTTACCTGAGAACTAAATGTAGGGTCATTTTCCTGGTTGCATTCGCCAGTAGGAACTCTGAAGGTACATAAGCCACACTTATTGTTGTGACTTTTATTTTGACGGCACAGCGGACATTTATTTTGCCGCTCTTATTGCTACCTTTCCCAAATTTTTGGGAATCCTCTCCAAAAAAGCTCTCGTGATATAAAAAACGTAAGAAAGAGATTTACTTTTGCTATGGTTAAATAAATGTTCAGTTGTATTTCCCAAAGATTTTTTAATTTTGGCAGATTTTTTTCTGTGTAGTGTTGATATGGCAACTAGTAAATTTACTAAGTTTTGTCATCCTGGCATATGTGAAAAGTTTTAAACCATGTGTATTACGACTAGCCCTACGTTAGGTTGTGCCCCGTGCACCCCTAACAGATTGCCTCAATTTTTTTATTTTATTTTGCCAACTTGTTTGGGTTTACAGATATGCTTGTTCCAAACCTCAACTAAAACCAAAGCTGAAGCAGAACAAAGCTTATATTTTAGTTTTTGTCCAACATTTTTCTCTCTGTCTGTTTCTGTCATATGTGTTCAGTGCTCTTGGATGTAGAATATTAAAAGCTACACTGTAAACCCAAATAAGTTGGCAAAAAATGAGGTAATCGGTTACAACAACAAAATGAAGTTAAGAAATTTTAAGTTAGTAGAACAGGCAGATTTTTTTTAAACATACATTTACATTTTATGAACTAATTGAGTAAGCTAATTCAAACATTTAACCTAAAATTATCATGCAATCTCAACTTAAATATTGGCTATCTTTAACTAGCTAATTGGTAACACAATGCTTTGATAGCATTAGAATAGCATGACAATTTCTGAATGAGTACGACAATACAGAACATTTAATAAACTGTATATCTGTTCTCAAACCAAGCTCATGTCTCACTTGTCATTATGATGGGAATGAACCCCCCCCCCCCCCCATTTTTTACTCTGATAGCATATATAATGGAGAGAATAGCATTTACTCTCCCTTTTCGAGTGTTTCAAGTTCATAAAACTCAAAACAGTGAAAAAATTCAGATTAAATGTGTCAGTTTAGTGAACTCAAAAGAAAAAGAAAGTTCTAAATAATCATAAAAGTAAAAAAAAAAAAAACTAATTTGTTTAATTTAAGTGAGTCCTACTTAAACCAATTCGTTATTTTGAGCATTAGGGATTACAGTAGTGCACTCTAAATGGATTGGAAAACTTTTTTTTATTTGACCACAGCCATTGTGATACTGAAATAATTCAAAAATTATTATTATTATTATTATTATTATTATTATTATTATTATTATTATTATTATTGAATTGCATTTATTTCATCACATTGTTTTTAGAAATGGCACTCAATAAATGTAAAAGAGAATAGAGCATACACTAAAGAATATTTTAATGATAGTTTAGTTAGAGCTCTATATTACACCTCACATAAGAATGTAAATTCAGATGCACAGTCTTTATCACTCCATTTGTATTGACCGTCCGCCTCCTTCTCTATGGCACCGCAGTGCTGGGAAATCTGATGTTCTGGTTGACTTCCTCCTTTCCAGTTGGTCCAGTTTCCCATATTAAGCCCATTGGTCCAAATCCAGAATCCAAAAAGTCGGCTCTGTCTAAGCCCCACCCACACTGGCCCAGAGATACTCCTCCTTTTTAACTCTAGCTCCATTTCTATCTGATCTTTCTCAGACTGAATGGACAGGAGTCCAGAATAGTTACTGTTGCAAAAATCCAGAGCTTCCTCCCAGGACATTACATTCTCACTGACATAAATTAAACTTTCTGAGGGAAAAAAATATATAACATTAACTAATTAAAATTAGTTGCATGATTTGATTGATATGCTAGAATTGGAAATGTTGAATTTTAAAGCATAAAATATTTTCTTAACTTACTGTAGCAAAGAGTAGAACCTTCACCACTGTTTCGTTTGACCCAAGATCCTGGTGGAGAGATTGAGAGGGATGTAAAGCATCCTTTAGATGAACTATCCTGTGTGTAATCAGAACGTCCACCATCAAGCCAATCAATGCTGTGATTATATCGGAGGCCGATCCAGAAAGAGTCGCTCCCATTTCCTGCTTTCATCACTCGATCATTCTCCATCTCATTTCTGATCCTGACTAAATCTGTGTGATTCTTTCTGCAGGACAGCTGAGCCTCAGTCCAGGTTTTGTTTTCACGGATTAAACTGTATCTGTATGATTGTTGCCCCGGATCTGTATCAATACAAGAATGGACAATAATTTTACTCACAATATTTAGACATTTATAAGATATAAACAGCTCGGGGATCATTACCTTGATCATGACACATGAAGTACATTTTTGTTGAAGTGCAATTGAAACACTCCCATCTTCCTTCAGTGTTTATAGCACCACAGCATGGTTCTGTATTAAAGGTGCCGCTGTATTTGGTGAATGTGACAGAATCACCATTTGACCATTTACAGCTGCTGGCACCAATCCAACCACTATTCTCATTACTCGGACCTTTGAGAATATCTTCTAACTCCTTATTCTCTTCTTCATTGTAGATTGTGGCGAGGTCAGTGTAGTTTTTTCTGCAAGCATTTAGTGCTTCATTTATAGTCATTGTTGTATCGATCAAGTGGAAACTTCTCAGTCGGTCTGAAGCATTTAAAAGGGGAACACCTGAGAAGAGATGTTCAGTTTATTTAGTCAAATACTGTAGACATCATCTCGACTTGAGGAAAAAAATCATATCTTTCAAAAGTATAAAACAGGAAAAGATGTCCACATCAGATCTATAAATGTAACCTGTGTGTGTGTGTGTGTGTGTGTGTGTGTGTGTGTGTGTGTGTGTGTGTGTGTGCGCGTGTGTGTGTGCGCATGTGTGTGTGCGCGCGCGTGTGTGTGTGCGCGCTGAAATCAGCACAACAGACAGATGATTTCTTTTTTATAGTTTTATTGTTTATTTAATACTTTCTGTAATTCACAGGGTTATCATTCAATAATTCTGAGAGTTAGATTTAGACATCTTCACTATATTCTTAACCTAATTTACAGAAATCAATCAATTTGCTAGTTTGACATATTTTCAATTAAATATGGTCCATTATAATCTAGTGCTGTCGATTGATTAAAAATAGTAATAAACTAATTAATCAATAATACATATTATTAGTTAATTAATCACGTTTTTAATATGTTTACGATGGTGTGCAGCTGGCACTCATTAGCTCATCACCGGTCCGCTCTCACAGTCCCTCGCCTCGCTGCTTGCCATATTTACATTGTAATAATTTAAAAGTATATTTTAAATATTTGACTTAATTGAATGTTTTAAAGCTCAGTAAAACTGATATTAATAATTTTTTTAAATATTAATGATAGACATTATTACAGTATAATTCAAAACTATACATTTAAAATTTTATTATGAAAGAACAACTTTTAATTTAAGTGAGCTTAAAACTATCTTAACATAAACCCATTATAATAAATGTCATATTTACCTGTGGCCTTCATGTATAATCAATAATTGAATAAAATTATGAAACACTTTACAGTCTTACCTGCATAAATTATAAATTGAATATAGAATATAAAAATATATTTAAAATGTATATAAATATAAAATTTTAAATATATATTAAAGCAAGTTCCCTTTCATTCAGTCACTCCGAGAAACGTCAGTGACTGACGAATGGGGGTTTCGCCTAGAAGCCAGAAAACGCCCAATGGCAGTGCCAATGCCATGGGCATGCAAAATTTGCATAATGTAACTCCGCCCCACCACGTGGGTACATAAGGAAGTATGCTGACATGATCGCATTATGTTTCTGCTCTGGAGCCGAGAGCATCTCTTCACTCCTGCAAGCCTGAATTCTGAAGTCCTCTCTTCAGTCTTCGAGACGAGCGGTTCTCCAGGGTGTTGGTGTAACGCGCTTTCCAGCGATCTCACATTGCCTGCCTGCTGATATGTGCATTGATCTGCAACAGCTGTGGGTGTTTTCCCACTGCACTTCGGCACTCTGCAGAGCTTTCCTCTCACAAAAAGAGCTTGCGTGTGGCATGTCTTTTTCAAGACGGTTTGTCCGCGCACTTCCGGGTTCGATCGATATCCGTTGCTGTCTTTGGGCGCATTCACTGCTCGACGTGTTTGGGCTTCAGCACGTTCGGGCAGTGTTTGTGGATGTGCTGTGTTCCCTCTGTGGGACCATGACCATTGCGATGTTGTGGTCGAGACTCAATGAGCCAGGCAATGTCCACAGCTGTGGTCCGGGAAAGACACCTGGCCTTACCTGGTTGATGTGGGTAGGCTAAGCAAGCCCACAGTAATGGACCAAGCTCAGATGTCTTCACTTGCTCGTCATTCCACTCCTCAGATTGGATACGTGCGATATTTTCCTCAGGTGAGCTTTCCAGAAGCCCTGAGCTCCTCCAGCACTGTCGACACCGACACAAGTAAGTCTGCCCTATCTAGCCCAGACCATTGTGTCCGGCCAGGTGCCTCCATGTGCATGGTTCCCCCTCTGAGCGACGCCCACAGGTGTATTTCTACTGTAAGCCTCCTTGAGCAGGTGCCTTCTCTTGGCAAACTTGCCACCCCTGTGGTTAAAAATCCACCTTCGGCTGGTTCCCCAGAGTTCTTCCATATGCAGCCCCTAGCGGGTCATATGTGTATTCTCTAAGTTCTCCCTATGGGTAGGTATCTTAGCATATTTCCACCTGGAATATGCTTCCCAGTTTACCTTGGTAATCCTGTGATAGGTGGGAGTCCTTTGTCCATACTAGTCTTACGACAGGGCACTTGTGCTTACACAGAGCACTGGAAGACAGCTGAGTCGCGTGATTAAACTGGGACCCCCATTCGTCAGTCACTGACGTTACTTGGAGTGACTGAACTAAAGGGAATGTCTTGGTTACGTATGTAACCCTTGTTCCCTGAGGACGGAATGAAGACGTAACGTCCCTCTGCCACTTCCGCTGTACCGCTGAAACGGCCGGGAGTTCAGTCTCGGCTCCGAAGCAGAAACATAATGCGATCATGTCAGCGCACTTTGTTATATGCCCATATGGTGAGGCAGAGTTACGCTATGCAAATTCCGAATGCCCATGGCATTGCCATTGGCCGTTTTCTAGATCTCGAAGATCATTGGCTTCTAGGCAAAACCCCCATTCGTCAGTCACTGACATTACGTCTCGATTCCCTCCTCAGGGAACGAGGGTTACATACGTAACCAAGACGTTTTCTCTTTTATTTTTGTTGTGATAAACATTAATGACAGACATCATTAGTGCTGCTGTGACTTAAGGATCTGATGCGAATCTGACGTAGTCTCATTTTAAAAATCTCAGACAAAACAGATGCTGCGTTAATTGAGTTATATATTTTTAACGTGTTAACTTAAAAAAAAAAATAATTGCATGAATTAATGCACTAATTTTTACAGCACTGATATATTAATATACAGCAGTGGCCAAAGTGATGTCTGGCTTAAAAAAATCAACATCTTCCTATCCACCTTTATATGAACATTATTTAAAAAGTGTTCAAAATGTTTTCAAGTCAATTGTTTTAAAGGTCCCATGGCATGACATTTTTATTTTATTCATTTTATTTTTGTTTTTCAACATTAATATGAGTTCCCCTAGCCTGAATATTGTCCCCAAGTGGCTAGAAATGTTGATCGTTGTAAACCGAGTTCTGGCTCTTTCTCTGCGTTTGAGAAAATGAGCTCAGACGAGCTGATCTTGAATTCTCCCGTTATGACGTCATAACAGAAAACGTTTCCTCCCCTTCCTCTGCTTTTCCCGCTCAGAGAATTAGTTAAATTTAATTTAGTTTATCAGTCGCGATGTCAGCACAGGCTTTACTATATGGATTGGACAGCACCGCCACAAACATTGAGTAACAGTGTTCATTAACTCCTTACCAGTCAAAGATCGTATACGGCCTCAGATTACTGATGTCAGCATTCATTGCACGTTAAAATATAACATAACTCTCAAGTGCTGGCTTTCTAAATATATATTGGTTATTTGTATACTCGGAATAACGTATGAGCAGCTATCTTTTTACTATGAGTATGTCTAAATGCTTCATTTGCCAAATCAGGGTGTGACAGGCAAGGGGTTAATGCCTGATCTGGGATCAGTGATTTCTGATGTGTAGCTTATCATTCAAGTTCACACAGACTTTCTTTCTAAGTCGTTTAATACTGTCAGTCCCGCCGCTGGCCGTCTTGATAAATCATTGAATCAAGCCGGTGACTAGAATGATCAACTTCACGTCGTTTCTGTTAGTAGCATGAAACAAATCTGTTATTTAAATGATTAAACTTCAGAGAGCGATTAAAGGACACTCTTTATGATGTTCGGATCTGTCAATCACACGTGTCACTTGTCCAAACTGCCGTTTGAATGACGCTGTTAAACTGCTCAACTGAAGCTCTTACTGTATTCATGTCGAAGTCGTGTTTGTTGTTAGTTGTGGTGAAGCATTTTGTGAGCAAAATAACGTTGCAAAGTTCACTCGTGTTCATTCAGAGCTCTCAGATACAAACAAAATAAACTCGCGCTCACATCGCTCTCAACAACTCGGTACAAAAATACTTTCTCAGCAATCTTTTCTCAGCTCTCCATCTCTCTCTGTCTGGACTGGCAGTGCTGCTAAACCACGCCCCCCTTTAAACCACGCCCCCTCCGCCACATAATCTCATTTTAAATGCAAAGATGTCAGCCAATCACAGCAGAGGGCGTTTTCACAGACGTACAGAGCATTCAAGCCAGAGGGCTAATATCAGTATAGAAAAAATGGCTTTTATTTCTAAATTATGATTTTTTTCTAATGTACACTCTAAAAAATACTGTTTAAAGTTGGGTTAAAAATGGACAAACCCAGAAATTGGGTTGTTTGAACCCAGTGAATGGACCCATTCAAACAACCCAATTTCTGGGTTTGTCCATTTTCAACCCAACTTGGGTTGTTTTTAACCCAGCATTTTTTTTAGAGTGTAAAAACCATACTAACAATATAAGTACACCCCAGGAAACATTATAAAATAATACAAAAATCCATGCCATGGGACCTTTAAATGTGAAAACACAATGAAACATGACAAATGTTGCATAGTGATCTAAAACCTGTAAAACCTGTAGTTTGCTTTTGTTTTTGCCAAATAATTGTCAGATAAATATTGTAACCAAATTTAGTGTTTTGTTCTTCCCTCATATTTAAAATATTTAAAAATATATATTTAAAACAAAAATTCCCTCCAGACCTGTGCATAAGTCACAGAAAACATTTTTCTTTCAGATTAATCTATTTCTCGATGATTCTGCCTCGTTTGTCATCAATTAGTTAATTATTCAGTTTTTGATGGCCTCTTTTAATAATTTTACATTTTTTGCAATACACACACTACATATTTCAAATGTAGCAAATATTTCTATTTATTTCCCCTAAAAACACATCATCATCATCATCCCACATATTGTATTTAAAATTATTTGCACATTGTTCTTAAGGGGGGCATCTTCCCTCATCTTACAAAACACACACGTCATGTGAAATATGAACTTTAATATATGGACATTATAGACAAACACTAGTCCAGGTAAAATCATGTTAACTTGTGCTATGCTTAATTAAAGAGATCTATATCATAATTACACAGAGAATGTCATTAATATAAAAAAACTGTTACATTTTCGCAAAGCAAAACATATTTTGTTTTCTTTTGCTCATATGCTCATCAATGTATGATATAAGTGTTTATAATCCTCACCCCAGTGAATGAGCAGAGCAGACAGAAACACCAGAGCAATGCTTGACATGATGTCAACCAGAATCTGATAATTGATCAAATGTCTGAAAGTCGTTCTTGTGATCTGGTGAAAGAAAAAAAAATTGAGAAATCTTTCAAATATGACCTTCAAATATGTACAGTATTTATTTTATCTGATGCTGACTTAAGAAAATGACATATAAAAATGCATGCACTTCTTGACTAAAGGTAGTAAAGTCAGTCTTACCTGGTGAGCGGATGATTTCATCTGATAATGTGATGAAGAAAACTCAATACTTTTATAGATTCCATATGGTGGGCAGGTGCAGTAGTTAATCAGTAGCTGAGCTTCACTTGGGTGTTATACAGCACATCAGTAATATTCAGTGATGTGCGCATGTTTAGGGACATCACTATTAATCACCGATCCGTTTATGCGTTTGATTAAGCTCAGTGTTTAGGGACAATAAAATGGTGGTGCCACAAAAGAAGAAAAATGGTAATTCAGTGGTTAATAAAGTTGTTTGTGTCTATTAATGGTCCTAATGTGATGTGCTTGTGGTGTGAATGTTAAATTCTCAGAAGTATGATAGTTTGAAAAGTAAATGACAATGATGTGTACATTAAATAAATAAACCCTTGACGTCATATTGGAAGGTGCACTCTGACATCAGGGCACATTTCTATGCCCTTTCTGTTTTGTGGACTTACAATGGTTCTTTTTGATTCAAGTGTATTCTTTTTCTTATGCATTTTCTATCCCTATTTTAATTCCTTTCTATGTAAAGCACTTTGAATTGCCATTGTGTATGAAATGTGCTATATAAATAAACTTGCCACTTGCCAAGTGGGCCATTAGTCTGGGCTGATATAGAATATAGGCAACATAATTTTACTATAATTTATTCTTCATATATATTTACGTAGCAACGGACTGGCTCACATTGTCCAGCGGCCCACCTGAAAAACTCCCAGTGCTCCAGATGGCCAATCCACCCCAGACTTTATATATATAGGAAGACTGTGGACTGCATACTTATGAATGGGAGAAAGTGCAAAGCCAAAAAAAAAAATCATGTTTCGAGTATTTATTAACTACATTTATTCAGAGACAGTTGTTGTCAGATTTCATTGGGGATTTCAAATATGAAATTTAATCGTACACTTTGTAAAAATAAAAATAAAAAAAAACTGTAATAAATGTAAAAAATTCCATTAACTGATCACTCTTTTTTCAGTTAGCCAAATTGAATTTCTGTGAATTTGGCCAACTAAATTTTTTAGATGTGATCAGTCACAAGAAAATCTTAAATTGGGGCCTGATTTTTTTTATTTTTTTTATTGTAAGCTTGGCGAACAGTATTGGAGAATTTGATGTTTCTCCATTAAAAGAGATAGCAGCTGCACTTGCATGACTCGTGTCAAAGATGGTCGCCGAGTGAAATGACATGTCTTAAAGGGACTTTGTACTACACACTACACATAGATTATGAGCAGTGCAGACACTTCTTCTTCCATTAAACAATAAATTCAAATCTGCATTTTGAATAAGTAAAAAACCTCCTCCTGATCCTCAGAGCCTGCTTTCATTCATTCAGTGTTTGCATAAACATATTACCTTACTCAAATATCAGTATAATCTATATTATGTTTGTACACGCTCGGGTTCTGTAATGTCCTGTTCTGATGAGCTGATGAGTTAAGCACAAAAATAGAAAGAAAACCCAACAAAGGACATGTTCCTGGCTTGCTGAAAGAGGACATTATGGGCTGTCAATCCTCCAAAGAGAACTTGAGGTAAAATATAGTTTGTTTATATGAAATATTTAGTTATTAGCCAGTAGTAAAAGCTTGCCACCACAACGTATTTGTAAAACATCTTTTAAGCTTACATTCCAGTAACGTTACTCACCGGGTTCCTGAATGGCTTCCGCTATCGTTCCCCAGCATTTTTATTATTTAGTTGTGGTAGTCCGTCGATGACACATCGTACAGGCAGGAGTACTGTTGC
This sequence comes from Pseudorasbora parva, assembly GCF_024679245.1. Classification (NCBI taxonomy): domain Eukaryota; kingdom Metazoa; phylum Chordata; class Actinopteri; order Cypriniformes; family Gobionidae; genus Pseudorasbora; species Pseudorasbora parva. The sequence goes on from NC_090191.1 coordinate 41,097,921, forward strand.
CACAACTCCACGAACCTTTCCTCCATTGTATAATTCCACCTAAAGTTAGCCGTTATCTCTCATGCGTTTCGCCGTGTTTGAAAGCTGTGTGCGAAAACTGTCTGTGCTCCGGTTGCTCAGCGTCACACGTGACAGAAGCCGTCATGAAGGACCGCAAATTTTTTTTAACATGCTAGTCTTTCTGTCATGACGTCGTGAACTATCGCAGATGCGGATTCGGTTGTCGTATACTATGACACACTCTACGAGATGAAACGATCGATTCTTGCCAAATTTTGGCTAATATTGTGTAGTCTGAACCAGGCATTAACGTCCACAAAACCAAGATAAAACGTTTCTAACACATTTAAAAATATATATTGACTCAATGAGGCCGTTAGAAAAACATACTTAGAAACATTTTTGGTCACACTTTTCTTTAACAATTGACTTATTGTGTCCATGTTGTATTTCAAAACACTTGTGCTGCTGAGGTATGATACGGGTAAGTGTAGGACAGGCCATGGTATGGGTAGGATAAGGGTTAGTTAAGGTGTCCTAATATTGTGTTGGTCCCCCTTTTGCAGCCAAAATAGCCCTGACCCTTTGAGGCATGGACTCCACTAGACCCCTGAAGGTGTGCGGTGGTATCTGGAACCAAAATGTTAGTAGTAGATAAGTTGAGATGTGGGGCCTCCATGAATCGGACTTGACATTTGTGCTTTGTGTCAGGAGCATTATCCTGCTGGAAGAGCCACAGCCACCAGAATACCGTTTCCATGAAAGGCTGAACATGGTCTCAGCAATGCTTAGGTAGGTGGAGCGTGTCAAAGTAACATCCACATGGATGGAGGACCCAAGGTTTCCCAGCAGAACATTGGCCAAAGCATCACACTGCCTCCGCCGGCTCGCCTTCTTCCCATAGTGCATCCTGGGGCCATGTGTTCCTTGGAGCACTTTTGATAGATACTGACCCCTGCAGACCGGGAACAGCCCACAAGAGCTGCAGTTTTGGAGATGCTCTGACCCAGTCGTCTAGCCATAACAATTTGTTTGCCCATTGCCAATTTGCCAATTTCTCCTGCTTCTAACACATCAACTTTGAGGACAAAATGTTCACTTGCTGCCTAATATATCCCACCCACTACGTATGTTCTAGTGAAGGGCTGTTTTTTCAGCCACTAAGATGATTCTCAATGCTAGTAAGATATCTCACTCCAGATTTATCACCCCTCTCAGTTACCCATATCAGGGTTCACAGGTTAAATAATAATAAATATGTTTTTAAGTGTCTGTTAGGGTTTTTTGAGGCCATTGGAAACTGCAGAGGAATGCGTGTTGAGATAGTCACTGTCTTTCCCGCTAGTGCAGCTTCTGTGTTGTGATTTAGAGATGGAAAAAGCCGGCCTGGATCAGGGTTCAGAGTTGTGATGGATCACAGACGCTGGCCGAGTTTGTTCTCTACATGACTGATGCTTCTGTATTTTCTCACACGGGAGACTTAGGCTGGTTGTAAACTGTGTTGCTCGTGTTATTTAATCACAGTGATCAAAGTGCATCTTTTCTACAGCCTCAGCGCTATATAGGTTTGTCAATAAGTGCAACGCTGAGTCTGCATTATGTGATTTAAGGTCTCTGTCACACAGACCAGCATCACACATGCCCAACTTCTCTTTCTACAGCGATTTTAAAGTTATAAAGCAAGTGTGACACTGATGTAGGCTTTAATGCCCTTTTTTGTACTATAATGTGGTGTAATGCAAAATCTTGCATTTGTGATGTGTGTTCTGTAAATTTAGAGACTGAAATCTACCCAATATCTACATATTGACATCATTTAAAATATAACATTATATACAATCACTTAGCATGATACTCTCATTTATCAGAAGAGGGACTTTATTTGAGAAATACATTTTTATTGGCAAATTTATCATCAAAGATAAAAGATTTTTCAGTGCAATGTTTTAAACTGTGTTTAAACTTTGTTAAAATATGTAAATGTGTTAACCAAGAAAACCATAAAAATAAAAAATACTTTGAAGTTAATATTCACTGGATTTTACGTATTCTTAAACATTCTCTAAACCTGTCCATACACACATAACACACAGTAGAGTATTAGTTGCCAGTGGCTGTTATTGAAGGAAATAGTCAATGTAGTAGCCAGATTTTTTTTTCAATAAACAATTCATTTATTTATGAATTAATTAATTCATTTATAAATGTCAACATTGCTCATGACACTAATGAACTGTCAGTGTGTCTTGGTTTACTTACAGAATCACCAAGTACAAATGTTATCAACACAGTATTATCAGTAAAGGACTAAACAACTTCAGTATGAGACATAAAGATTTAAAAAAGGAGACAATAAAATAAATGAGATATACATATATAAATTAAAGAAGCAACAGGAACACTAAGGAAAGCTTTATCAAAGAGCTACAAGCGGTAAGACATTCACTGTTGAATATGATAAACCAAATATCACTTCCTCTCACATAAAACTCTCAAGTTAATTCTGCAGTCTTTATCACTCCATTTGTATTGACCGTCCGCCTCCTTCTCTATGGCACCGCAGTGCTCGGAAATCTGATGTTTTGGTTGACTTCCTCCTTTCCAGTTGGTCCAGTTTCCCATATTAAGCCCATTGGTCCAAATCCAGAATCCAAAAAGTCGGCTCTGTCTAAGCCCCACCCACACTGGCCCAGAGATATTCCTGCTTTTTAACTCTCGCTCCGTTTCTATCTGATCATTCTCAGACTGAATGGAGAGGAGTCCAGAATAGTTACTGTTGCAAAAATCCAGAGCTTCCTCCCAGGACATTTTATTCTCACTGACATGAATGAAGCTTTCTGAGGAAAAATAAAAAATAAATTCAATTAAATTATTTGATATGGTAGTCCTGGACATGCAGTATATCGAAGCATAAAGAATTGTTTTAACTTACTGTAGCAGAGAGCATAACAATTCTGGACATTTATTTTGAACCACAACACATACGGTTGTATTGAGAGATATGGAAAACATCCTTTTTTCTTGAGCTGAATATCATCTGTGCAATTAGAGTGTCCACCATCAAGCCAGTAAAGGCTGTGATTATATTGGAGGCCGATCGAGAAAGAGTCTCTCCCATTTACTGCTTCCTTCACTAGATCATTCAACGTCTCATTACTGATCGTGACTAAATCTGTGTGATTCTTTCTGCAGGACAGCTGAGCCTCAGTCCAGTTTTTGCTTTGAATTATTAAACTGTAGTTGTATGATTGTTGCCCCGGATCTGTATCAATACAAGAATGGACAATAATTTTACTCACAATATTTAGACATTTATAAGATATAAACAGCTCAGGGATCATTACCTTGATAATGACACATGAAGTACATTTTTGTTGAAGTACATTTGAAACACTCCCATCTTCCTTTAGTGTTTATAGCACCACAGCAGTTTTCCTCAGTAATATTAAAAGTGCCGCTGTAATTGGTGAATGTGACAGAATAACCATTTGACCATTTACAGCTGCTGGCATTAATCCAACCACTATTCTCATCACTCTGACTATTATTGAGAATATTAACTAACTCCTTATTCTCTTCTTCATTATAGATTGTGGCGAGGTCAGTGTAGTTTTTTCTGCAAGCATTTCGTGCTTCATTTATACTCATTGTTGTATCGATCAAGTGGAAGCTTCTCAGTCGGCCTGTAGCATTTAAAAGGGGAACACCTGAGAAGAGATGTTCAGTTTTCAGTCAAATACTGTAGACATCATCTCGACTGGATGAGCATTCATATCTTTCAAAAACATTTACCAGTGAAACTTTGAAAAATCAAATGTAACAAACGGAGAATGTAGACTAGTGCTCGCCTTGTAAAATTAAAAAGATCTATAATATCTTAATAAAATAATAAAATACTTAAGACATTTTTAACATGTATACAATTTTTTTTTAATAAAGACTGGATTCCATACTCACCCCAGAGAAGAAACAGGACAGATAGACGTGCCATGGTAATCTTAGTTCATTTTTAATCAGAATCTTATATTTTGTTGAATGACGTGGTGAAAAATGTTTATTGTTTAGTCTGTTGAATCAAAGAGTTTGACGGATCAGTGGATTTGAGGAAATAGAAAACAGAACTAGTATGAGAGAATGCAAGAAAACAAAATTGTTTTAATAATTAATTATTTGTGATCCTCTGTTATAAACACTAAGGCTAAAGACTTCTTGTATGACATACTCAAACAGTACAATAAATTCATACACCTATAAATGTGCCCCTATAAACCGCTTCAACAAACAAACAATGACAGGCAATACGATCAGATACTTTGCTTACACAAAACAGAATGTTAGTAATTTACAGGATAAGTAATGAAAACCGATCATAAAACAGAGAAAGAAAAGATCCTTCTTACCCGTTGATCAGGTTATTTGTTTGTGGTCCGCTGAAGGAAATGCCAGACTTATTCAAATCATGTCATAACTTTAGGATGGGCAGAGACAGACGGGCAAATTGAGTAACACAATACTGTAGGTTATTGACGATATACTTTATCATTCCATGCAATATAAACAGGCATAACACATATAAACTAATTTTCTCATGTTTATGTGTCAGATCATCTTACTGTAGCTGATGTTTTCTGTTGTTACTCATAAAGCAGACCTGAGCCTTATAACTGAAAAGGTAGAGTTACTGTTACATAAAGTTACATAAAGCAAAATGCGCTGCAAACATGATGATTCCACAGATGCTGAAGGAAGAATGGCAGAGAGAAAATATTCAGCTTTTGACTTTGAAATGCTTTTGAAGAGAAACTAGTTTTCATTGCATAATGTGGAGCTCAGAGCCTGCTTTCATTCTCTTTTGGAAATATTTGCATGAACATGCTACCTTAGTCAAATATTAATAACATACAGAATGTGTCTCTGTTCAAACATTCTAGCCCTTACATTTTGCACCGACACTTTTTGAACATTTAAAAAACAAATAAAGCCAAATGGCACCCTGGTTTGTGAAAAAATAGTTTTTTTTTTTGTTGTTGTTGTTGTTGTTGCTTATTGAAAGTAAATGGTGAGGAGAAAAAAAAACTTTATATCAGAATAGGTTATCAGTCATTTATTACTATGATACAATATATTGTTAGTCCCATTCTTCTCATCATTGAATAAATAGGCCTAAAGAAATCCACTTTAACTTCTCCTGTGTCCTTGTGTTCTGGTGGTAGAACTTTTGTCCCCATCAAAGCAAAATAATATTTTTTATTTTTTTTGGCTTTTAGTATGAATATGTCAGCCATACTGTAATATATAAGCTAATGAGCCCTAATTCACATTTAAAAACTTACAGTCTCTCACTTCCTCCTAGCTGGGTGACTCTGTACTTCAGTTTCTCATCAGATTTCTTGTCTAATCAAATGTTCTCTTGAATTTAAAGCACCGCCCCCTACAATAAACAGTGCATCCGGAAAGTATTCAAAGCACTTAACTTTTTTACATTTTGTTATGTTTCAGCCTTATGGCAACATGATAGACTGAGGGGATCACATGCATACATTATTCACAGCTTTTGCTCAATACTTTGTTAAAACACCTTTGGCTTCAATTACAGTCTTAAGTATTTTTGAGTATGATGCTACAAGCTTGGCACACTTATTTTTTTGTGCAGTTTCTCACATTCTTGTTTGCAGGAACTCTCAAGCTCCATCAGGGTGGATGGGGAGTATCGGTGCACAGCCATTTTCAGGTCTCAGAGATGTTCAGTTGGGTTCAAGCTATGGCTGAGCTGCTCAAGGAGATTCACAGAGGTGTCCAGCAGGCACTCCTTTGTTTTATTGGCTGTGTGCTTATGGTGGTTGTCCTGTTGGAAGAGTCCAGAGTGCTCTGGAGCAGGTTTTCATCAACGATGTCTCTGTACATGGCTGCATTCATCATTCCCTCGATCCTGACTAGTCTCCCAGTTCCTGCCACAGAAAAGCATCCCCACAGCATGATGCTGCCACCACCATGCTTCACTCATCACCTTTACAATACCATCCACAGTGAAGCATGGTGGTGGCAGCATCATGCTGTGGGGATGCTTTTCTGTGGCAGGAGCTGGGAGACTAGTCAGCTGGGAGACTAGCATCCCCACAGAATGGTTTTGTCCAGGTGATGAGTGATGCCTGGTTTCCTCCAGACATGATTCTTGCCATTCAGACCAAAGAGTTCAGTCTTTGTTTCATTAGACCAGAGAATTTTGTTTCTTATGGTCTGAGAGTCCTTTAAGTGCCTTTTGGCAAACTCCAGGCGGGCTATCATGTGCCATCTGGCCACTCTACCATACAGACCTGATTGGTGGAGTGCTGCAGAGATGGTTTTTCTTCTGGAAGGTTCTCCTCTTTCTACTGAGAAATGCTGGACCTTTTTCAGAGTTACCATCAGGATTTTAAAAAGTGGCAAGCTCCCCCAGTTTCCTTTGAAGCCAATATAGAAGTGACTTAAACTGCAATTCATCGACTGGCCACTAGAGACAGGCTCCAAAAGAGAGCAGAATCTAATTGAGCATCAGGTTAAAATACTTTACAGCAGAAAAAAAACATGTCTACAGCCTGGTAAAAATTTGATTATTTTTATAACATTATTTAAATAATATTAAGCCTTAAAGTTCTTGCATTATTAAGTACGTGGCTACTTGAGTGACTGGTGGATTGCTGTTTGTCTGCTGTCTGTTAGTCATCACGTTACCTCAGCTCCACCCATGTGCCTAAGGTCTACAGAAAATTCCTTGGACTTCATGGCTTGGTTTGTGCTCTGACATGCACTGCTAACTGTGTGACCTTATAAAGAAAGGTGTGTGTCTTTCCAAATCATAGCCAATCAACTGAATTTACCACAGGTGGACTCCAATCAATTTGTAGAAACATCTCAAGGATGAATACATTTGCCGAGATTTCAAACAAATGTCATTCACATTCTCATTATGGGGCATTGTTTGCAGAATTGAAAATTATGAATACAATCCATTTTGGAATAAGGCCGTAATATTACAAATTGTGGAAAAAGAAAAGCACTGTGAATACTTTCCGGATGCACTGAAAACATTCATGATGATAAAAAAAGCAAAGTCATGTGAGTTTGACCGCGATAGAGATGATAATCAAAACCAAACAGATGTTTTAGTTTTAGTTTGTTTAGTTTAGATTATTGGAGGAAGAAGCTGAACAAGCTCCGCCCTCTTCTGGATATTGGGCGGAGCAGCGGCTCATTTACGTTTAAAGATACTAGTACAAAAACAGCAGTTTTTTTCTTCCACTGGGGATTTACAACATGGTGTAATAATTGATCTGTGGGATATTTTAAGGTGAAACATTATGGAGACCCCCAAGACTTATATTATATCTTGAAGGTCTCTTTTAAGTGATAAAGGCTGTTATCGAAAGAAATAGTCAATGTAGTACCCAATGTAGTATTTTTTTTTTTCCAGAAACATTGCAACAATCACAGATGACACACTCAGAACACTAATGAAATTATATAATATGCATTCATAAACAACTTTTAATTCATTTTTAGTATAAGACAAAATGAGCAACAGTAACAAAAAGCATTACCAAGGAGCTACTAGCAGTTAGTTAGTGTGAGAGCTTTATTATACAAAACATGAAGATAGAGGCGTTTACTGTTGAACACATGAGCTCTTTTTCCTCTTGCTGGGGAGGCAGAAAACGAAAAAAAGGGGCTATATTACTTCATTTCACATAAAACTCTAAATTCAGATATGCAGTCTTTAGCACTCCATTTGTATTGACCATCCGCCTCCTTCTCTATGGCACCGCAGTGTTCTGGTTGACATCCTCCTTTCCAGTTGGTCCAGTTTCTCACTTGAAGTCCATTGGTCCAATTCCACAGTGGACTCTGTCTAAGCCCCACCCACACTGGCCCAGAGATACTCCTCCTTTTTAGCTCTCGCTCCGTTTCTATCTGATCATTCTCAGACTGAATGGACAGGAGTCCAGAATAGTGTCTGTCGCAGTAATCCAGAGCTCCCTCCCAGGACATTTCATTCTCACTGACATGAATGAAGCGTTCTGACGGAAATAATTATAATACAATTAAATGAGTTGCATGATTTAATATATATGGTAGACTTGGAAATGTTGAATTTTAAAGTATACATGTTTTTTTTTACTTACTGTAGCAAAGAGCAGGACATGTATTGCCTTTACCATTGAACCAAGATCCTTGTGGAGAGATTGAGAGTAATGTAAAGCATCCTTTAGATGAACTATTCTGTGTGTAATCAGAACGTCCACCATCAAGCCAATCAATGCTGTGATTATATCGGAGGCCGATCCAGAAAGAGTCGCTCCCATTTACTGCTTCCTTCACTTGATCATTCTCCATCTTATTTTTGATCCTGACTAAATCTGTGTGATTCTTTAATTGCTGAACTTGTATCTATAAATGTTACAATTTAAAAGTATTTGCACATTGTTCTTAAGGGGGCATCTTCCCTCATCTTAACGTATATCCACAACTTTCCTGCAAGTCTTAGTGGGCGTCGCCATGACACTCGATACTTCCGGTTGACGGTATCTCAGTTCCGGTTTAGCACACATAACAGTTATGCTGCGTTCACACCAGACGCGAGTGACGCGAATAAATAGCGCTATTCACGCGAACATGGACACGTGAACATTTTAACTCCATTCGCTTCATTCATTACACAACAGGCGCGAATTTGCATCACGGGAGGGGCTTCTGCCAGGCAGCGGCAGTCGTCAGAAGGACGAGCCAAGTTAAGGCTGCTCTCGCTGGGGTAAATGAACACTGAGCGCCTGGGTCTCTCACCTCAGAAAGCTACTTGCTTCCATAAACCATGTAACATAAAGGGACCCGTTTGACATGTTGCTAGCACCCTTCGCACTCCATTCAAAGCTGATAACAGTACAGACTAACGTAAACCGGAAGTTCATTACCGGCGTGTTCTACGTTGCCATAGCGATCATGGGAAAGGTCAGAGTTCGGGAAAGTTGTGGATACATGTCATGTGAAATATGAACTTTAATATATGGACATTATAGATAAACACTTGTCCAGGTAAAATTATTTTAACTTGTTCTATGCGAAATTTAAAGACTCTTTATCTTACACAGAGAATGTTATTAACATAAAATAACTATTACATTTTCACATGCAAATCATATTTTGTTTTCTTTTGCTCATCAATGTATGATATAAGTGTTTATAATCCTCACCCCAGTGAATGAGCAGGGCAGACAGAAACACCAGAGCAATGCTTGACATGATGTCAACCAGAATCTGATATTTGATCAAATGTCTTAAACTCGTTCTTGTGATCTGGTGAAAGAAAAAAATAAAAATATTAAATTTGAGAAATCTTCATCTAATGCTGACTTAAGAAAATGACATATAAAAATCCATGCACTTCTTGACTAAAGTCAGTCTTACCTGGTGAGCGGATGATTTCATCTGATAATGTGATGAAGAAAACTCAATACTTTTATAGATAACCATATAGTGGGCAGGTGTAGTAGTTAATCAGTAGCTGAGCTTCACTTGGGTGTTATACAGTGGAGCAAAAAAGTATTTAGTCAGCCACCAATTGTGCAAGTTCTCCCACTTAAAATGATGAGAGAGGCCTGTAATTTTCATCATAGGTGCACTTCAACTATTAGAGAAAGAATAAGAAAAAAATCCAGAAAAACACTGTCTGATTTTTAAAGATTTTATTTGAAAATTATGGTGGAAAATAAGTATTTGGTCAATAACAAAAGTTAATCTCAATATTTTGTTATATACCTTTTGTTGGCAATGACAGAGGTCAAACATTTTCTTTAAGTTGCCGCAAGGTTTTTATACACTGTTGCTGGTAGTTTGGCCCATTCCTCCATGCAGATCTCCTCTAAAGCAGTGATGTTTTGGGGCTGCCACTGGGCAACACAGATTTTCAAAGATTTTCTATGGGGTTGAGATCTGGACACTGGCTAGGCCACTCCAGGACCTGGAAATGCTTCTTACCAAGCTACTCCTTTGTTGCCCAGGTGTTGTGTTTGGGATCATTGTCATGCTGAAAGACCCAACCATGTTTCATCTTCAATGCCCTTGCTGATAAAAGGAGTTTTTTACTCAAAATCTCACAATGCATGGCCCCATTCATTCTTTCCTTTACACAGATCAGTCCTCCTGGTCTTTCTGCAGAAAAAAACAGCCACAAAGCATGATGTGTCCACCTCCATGCTTCACAGTAGCTATCGTGCAATGATCAAGCATCAAGCCCCAAATCGAGGGAGATTATAAGTTGTTTTGTATGTCTTCCATTTACTAATAATTGCTTCCACAGTTGATTTATTCACACCAAGCAGCTTACCTATTGCAGATTCAGTCTTCCCGGCCTGGTGCATAATTCGGGTGTTGCAAAAATGAAGGCAGAGTCACGTATTTCCAATGAGCCTGGGTTGTGTTTGAGGTTGTGGACAGGTGTCTCTTATAGGGATAACGAGTTCAAACAGCTGCCATTAATACAGGTATTGATTGGAGGACAGAGGAGCCTCTTAAAGAAGAAGTTACAGGTCTGTGAGAGCCAGAAATCTTGCTTTTTTTGTAGGTGACCAAATACTTATTTTCCAATTTGCAAATAAATTCTTTAAAAACCAGACAATGTGATTTTCTGGATTGTATTTCTCCCTCCCTGTCTCTCATAATTAAAGTGTACCTATAATGAAAATTACAGTGACTTATTTACTACAACAAATACTTTATATAAAATAAGACTGTGATTACTTATGGCTGAATCCCAAATGGCACATTTCTATGCACTTTTGTTTTTGTGGACTTACAAAACACTTGGTGGACTGTCCGCAAAGTCCACGAAACCGTAGGGTGTCCCATTCATAATTTTTATTTCAGAAGGGAAGCTCACAATTTAGGTGTCAGATGTTTGGCAAACAGTTTTGGAGAATTTGATGTTCTCATTCAGTTGCTCACTTCGATGCCACGTTGGAACAACTAATAGGGATCTCGCCAGAGATCTTCTTTGAGTGTAACTAAACAAGCCAATGCACATTGGCATGCAACTGATTGCCTCAGCCTGCTCATTGCCGATGGTGCCCCTGCTCCTACAATGCAGCAGCCTTCCTCCACCTAAGTGGTGCAGAAGTGCTGGTCATAGGCAGGTCACCCAGCCCATCCAGGCCCAAGAGGGCCTGCAAAACCAGAGGCCCTGAGACAGGCAACCCAGAGATGAAGGGGTTGTTCTTCAGGAGATTGTGACCACACAACTCCTTCCCCCGGGGAAGAATCTTTTGTTCTGTTTTATAGTCCTCACATACCCTCTGCCCACCTGTGGAAGCAGGTAAGTGTTGTACAGCACACTCAGACCCCACTGTTGGACGCCTCCATGAGATAGTCGCCCCAGCCCTCTTCTTGTATTCCACCTCACTGCCCCACTATGGGTATACCTATGGTCCCTTTGGTCTCTGCGAGCCTGGCTAGCGATGGTCTTTGGACCATCAGGCTCGGCTACATGATTCAGTTCGCCTGGCATCTCCCTAGGTTCATGGGTGTATGCATCCCTGTGATGAAAAATGCAAATGCCAATGTCCTGAGTGCAGAGATCACAGTATTACTGGCAAAGGATGCGAAAGAGCCGGTCCCTCCAAATATGAAGAAAGGGTTTTACAGCCTGTTACTTCATTGTACCCAAGAAAACCAGTTGGTTACAACCGGTCATGGACCTGCAAGTTCTGAATTGAAGCCTTCACAAGCTATCATTTCTGCTCACGCAGAAACTGATGTTTGTGCTATTTGCATCATCAACTATCTTGACAACTGGCTCATTTTATGATGTTTCATTAACAATGTTCGGGAGGAACATTCAAATAATATATCCATTCATGGTGTCATTCCAACCAGTTGTCAGCAATCAGTAATCAACATATCAGCTCAAGTGGAGGATCACATACATACCCAGTCAACTCACCAATGTTCCTTGACAGGTTTTCAGCATCCCTCCACCACCCTGTCTTTCAAACACTCATCTGGTTACTTACTCTGGGTTCGGGCCAAATACCGAGCTCAGAGCCCTCTCCTCGGACAGCATGCCAAACAAACATGCATTTATCAAACTTATTTGTAAGTATTAACTCGTGAAAGGACAGTCCAGGGAGGGAACACAGGGACCTGGTGCCCAGACACCTCAGCCAGTTAGGTCAATTGGGAAAAGTTCAGAGGATCTTTTTTCTCCGTATGGTGTTGGATTTGGTCTAACTTTGCCTTTGGTTAAATAGATTTTTCTCTGGAACAAGATAATAGAATGCAAATGCTAATGTCCTGCATGCAGAGATCACAGTATTACTGGCAAAGGATGCGATAGAGCCGGTCTATAATAAAGATAATAAAATGCATAAGACTAAAGATTGCCTGTTTGATTTACCCCAAATTACAAACACAACAACCGCAGCACAGAGAGCAATACAGATGTTGTCTTATTTACAATATGACTCAGTGCAGCTGCTGTGCGCTGGACTACTGCTCCCTTTGAAGCAGCGGCAGAACCATATGAGGCTGGTATGAGCGGCTTTATTCCATGCTGTTGTTTTCACCAGTTTCAAAACATGTCTGTTATTTTGCCATTTTCTGCTCGACTGTCACTTTGCAACAACAGAACCTTCTGTAGCATCTTTCAGCATGTTTCCTATAAAAACGTCTGACGTTAATGCATTACATACCGTGAGAAAGACATAAACTACGCAAAATCAGATTAGAGCAGTCAGACTGAAACAGATTTACAGAAATGCTATTTGAAAAAGGATTTCAAACTACATATGAATGTTCCTCGAATGTGATTTGTACAAATCACATTTCATGTGGTTTTTAACAGGTCACACTTGCAAATCTGATCGGATTTCAATCGGATATGCATAAAAATCGGAATTTGACGGTCAGTCTGAACGCTCTGGCTCTGTCCACACAAACACGAGTATTTTCAAAACCACAGCTTTTCCAATGCGGTTTGCTGGCCGTTCACACACAAACGTAGTATTTGGTTGCTGAAACCAAACTTTTTTGAAAACTTATGCCAGGGTGAAGATTTTTAGAAAGATTTTGGCTTGTTATGTCAGAAACGGCAATAACCTTTTTCCCAGGCTTCTGATTGTCCAACATCTTTACGTTTAGGGTTATATTGCCACCTGTTGGTTTGACATGTGATTGACAGTGCTTCATAGCTTGATTTTTATTTTATTTATTTTTTGCATTTTCAGCTGCACACAATTTTTTTGAACTCAGTTTTTAAAACTCTGTTTTTAAAAATACTTGCGTATGTGTGGGGCCCCCATGGATCAGACTTGCTTGTTCAGCACATCCCACAGATGTTTAATTGGATTGAGATTTGGGAATTTGGAGGCCAATCAACACCTCAAACTTGTTGTTGTGCCCCTCAAACCATTCCTGAACCATTTTTGCTTTGTGGCAAGCGCATTATCCTGCTTATCCTAAATGGTCTGCGGCTATGCAGCCCCATATGCAACAAACTGTATTCTGACATTTTTCTATCAGAACAAGCATTAACTTCTTGAACATTTTGAGCTCCAGTAGTTCGTCTGTTTGATCAGACCACACGGGCCAGCCTTCGCTCCCCACGTGCATCAATGAGCCTTGGCGGCCCATGACCCTGTGGCCGGTTCTCCACTGTTCCTTCCTTGGAGCACTTTTGATAGATACTGACCACTGCAGACCGGGAACAGCCCACAAGAGCTGCAGTTTTGGAGATGCTCTGACCCAGTCGTCTAACTAGGCCCTTGTCTAACTTGCTCAAATCCTTTATCTTGTCCATTTCTCCTGCTTCTAACACATCAACTTTGAGGACAAAATGTTCACTTGCTGCCTAATATATCCCACCCACTAACAGGACCCATGGTGAAGAGATAATCAGTGTTATTCACATTTATGCCTGATCGATGTATATCAAATTGCTTATATTGAACGCCACCTAAGAATCACAAGTATTTCATTACTTTTAAAAACATGAAACTGGCTTATGTTTTTCCTTTTCTAGGAATATTTTCTAGTCAAGGGCTGTTTATTAAGCCACTAAGATAATTGTCAATGCTACTATGCCCCTCCAGAATCATCAACCCTTTCAATTATCCATATCAGTCTGCATTATGGGATTTTAAACTCTATGTCACACAAGCCCAGCTTAAAAGTGTAGCACTCATGTATAATGTCCATTTTTGTGCTGTAATTTGGTGTAATGCGACCACCCTGCATTAAAATTCAATATGGTGTGTGTGTGTGTGTGTGTGTGTGTGTGTGTGTGTGTGTGTGCGTGTGCGTGTGCATGAGGTAAACACCTGCATTTCTGTACGTTTAGAGTCACCGTATTGACATCATTTAAAATATAACATTTTATACTTCTTTTATTTACAAATCATACCTGAATATGTACAACCCCTTGATGCTCTGATTTATCAGAAGAGGATCTTTGTCTGAGAAAGACCTTTTTAATGGCAAATATATCATCAAAGATAAACAAGTATTAGCATGTTTTACAAATCAATGTCAAAATATTTAAATGTGTTAACCAACAATCTCATTTATTACAAAATATGACCGAAATGAAAAATCCTTTGAATTTAATATTTACTGAATTTTACATATTCTTAAACATTTTAGCGTTTTAGTCTTTCTAGCTTTAAACTCTGTCAACATGTCCTTATTTTAATGTTAATCCATCCATTAAAAAAGGCTACAAATAAGTTTCTTCAACCGTTTTCTGATTATATTTTATAAACCTCTCCAAACCATTACAGGTACATGAATATATTTTATTTTCACAGTCATAAATAGCTAATGTATTTAATTACATTACATTTCTCTAATATTGTACTTATACAACAAGAGTTAATGTAGTTATCAAAAATTATTTAGACAAAATGTGTTTAAATAACAGATTCAGAGATTCAAACAATTAGTTATGATTAGAGATCCTGCAGATAGCAAAATAATATTTTTTAGCTAATTTTCTATAGCCTATAGCTATTGTTTGATTAACATTTATTTTGATGTATTTTCACTAATGAACTGTCAGTGTATCTTGGTTTAGTAACAGAATCACCAAGTATAAATGTTATCAGCACAAAGTATTATCAGTAAAGGACTAAAAAAAACTTTAGTATGACACATAAAGATTTACAAATGTAGACAATAAAATAAATGAGATATACATAAATATCAGAGTGGCAACAGGAACACTAAGGAAAGCTTAAGTAAAGAGCTACAAGAGGTTAGATAGAGGTGTTAACTGTTGAACACATCAAACACTGCATACGATAAACCAAATATCACTTCCTCTCACATAAAGCTCTCAAGTTAATTCTGCAGTCTTTATCACGCCATTTGTATTGACCGTCCGCCTCCTTCTCTATGGCACCGCAGTGCTCGGAAATCTGATGTTTTGGTTTACTTCCTCCTTTCCAGTTGGTCCAGTTTCCCATATTAAGCCCATTGGTCCATATCCAGAATCCAAAAAGTCGGCTCTGTCTAAGCCCCACCCACACTGGCCCAGAGATACTCCTCCTTTTTAGCTCTCGCTCCGTTTCTATCTGATCATTCTCAGACTGAATGGACAGGAGTCCAGAATAGTGTCTGTCGCAGTAATCCAGAGCTTCCTCCCAGGACATTTCAACAGGACTCACATGAATAAAGCTTTCTGAGGAAAATAATTATAATAATAAAATAAAATAAAATGAGTTGCATGTTTTGATTGATGTGGTAGACTTGGATATGTTACATTTTAAAACATAAATCATTGTTTTTAACTTACTGTAGCAAAGAGCAAGATAGGCACCCCCATTATTTTTGGACCAAGATCCTGATGGAGAGATTGAGAGAAATGTAAAGCATGCTTTAGATGAACTATTCTGTGTGTAATTAGAACGTCCACCATCAAACCAATCAAAGTTGTGATTATATCGGAGGCCGATCCAGAAAGAGTCGCTCCCATTTACTGCTTCCTTCACTCGATCATTCTCCGTCTCATTTCTGATCCTGACTAAATCTGTGTGATTCTTTCTGCAGGACAGCTGAGCCTCAGTCCAGGTTTTGTTTTCACGGATTAAACTGTAGTTGTACGATTGTTGCCCCATATCTGTATCAATACAAGAATGGACAATAATTTTACTCACAATATTTAGACATTTATAAGATATAAACAGCTCAGGGATCATTACCTTGATCATGACACATGAAGTACATTTTTGTTGAAGTACAACTGAAACACTCCCATCTTCCTTTAGTGTTTATAGCACCACAGCAGTTTTCCTCAGTAATATTAAAAGTGCCGCTGTAATTGGTTAATGTGACAGAATAACCATTTGACCATTTACAGTTTCTGGCACCAATCCAACCACTATTCTCACCACTCTGACTATTATTGAGAATATTAACTAACTCCTTATTCTCTTCTTCATTGTAGATTGTGGCGAGGTCAGTGTAGTTTCTTCTGCAAGCATTTAGTGCTTCATTTATACTCATTGTTGTATCAATCAAGTGGAAACTTCTCAGTCGGCCTGTAGCATTTAAAAGGGGAACACCTGAGAAGAGATGTTCAGTTTTCAGTCAAATACTGTAGACATCATCTCGACTGGATGAGCATTCATATCTTTCAAAAACATTTACCAGTGAAACTTTGAAAAATCAAATGGAGACCGTAGACTAGTGCTTGCCTTGTAAAATAATAAAGATCTACAATATCTTAATAAAATAAAATACTTAAGACATTTTTAACATGCATAAACATTTTTTACATTTTTATTATTTTTTTATAAAGAACGGATTAAATACTCACCCCAGAGAAGAAACAGGACAGAT
This sequence comes from Pseudorasbora parva, assembly GCF_024679245.1. Classification (NCBI taxonomy): domain Eukaryota; kingdom Metazoa; phylum Chordata; class Actinopteri; order Cypriniformes; family Gobionidae; genus Pseudorasbora; species Pseudorasbora parva. The sequence continues at coordinate 41,114,781 of NC_090191.1, forward strand.
AAAAGTACCATGGTAATCTCAGTTAATTTTGAATGAGAATCGATGAGTTTGACTGATCAGTGGATTGGAGGAAAGAGACAACAGAACAAATATCAGAGGAATGCAAGAAATCAAAATGGGCTCAGTAATTAATTATTATTTATGATCCTCTGTTATAAACACTAAAGGCTAAAGACTTCTTGTATGAGAAACCCATATAGTACAATAAATTCATACAAGTATAAATATGTATCGCATCAACAAACAAACAATGACAGGCAATGCGATCAGATACTTTGCTTACACAAAACAGTATGTTAGTAATTTACAGGATAAGTAATGAAAATGATCATAAAACAGAGAAAGAAAAGATCCTTCTTACCCGTTGATCAGGTTATTTGATTGTGGTCCGCTGAAGGAAATGCCAGACTTATTCAAATCATGTCATAACTTTAGGATGGGCAGAGACAGACGGGCAAATTGAGTAACACAATACTGTAGGTTATTGACGATATACTTTATCATTCCATGCAATATAAACAGGCATAACACATATAAACTAATTTTCTCATGTTTATGTGTCAGATCATCTTACTGTAGCTGATGTTTTCTGTTGTTACTCATAAAGAAGACCTGAGCATTATAACTGAAAAGGTAGAGTTACTGTTACATAAAGTTACATAAAGCAAAATGCGCTGCAAACATGATGATTCCACAGATGCTGAAGGAAGAATGGCATAGAGAAAATATTCAGCTTTTGACGTTTAAATGCTTTTTAAGAGAAACTAGTTTTCATTCCAGAATGTGAATCTCAGAGCCTCTTTCATTCCCTCTTGGAATTATTTGCATGAACATGCTACCTCAGTCAAATATTAATAACATACTAAATGTGTCTTTGTTCAAACATCTAGCCCTTTCATTCTGCAACGACACTTTTTGAACATTTAAAAAACAAACAAAATCAAATGGCACCCTTGTTTGTGAAAAAAATAGTCATGTTTTTGTTGCTTATTGAATGTAAATAATGGGGGGGGTTATAATTTGTATCAGAATAGGTTATCAGTCATTAATTATCATTCATTCATTAAACAGAGACTGATATATTTCAAATGTTTATTTCTTTTAATTTTGATGATTATAACTGACAACTAAGGAAAATCTCAAATTCAGTATCTCAGTAAATTAGAATATTGTGAAAAGGTTCAATATTGAAGACACCTGGTGCCCGAGTCTAATCAGCTCATTAACTCAAAACACCTGCAAAGGCCTTTAGATGGGCTCTCAGTCTAGTTCTGAAGGCTACACAATCATATTATATATTTCTATATTTTCTATATTTTCTATATATATTCTATATTTTCTATATTAAATCACTTTCTCCTTATTTGGTTTAATGTACAATAATGTAATAGTTGTCAGTTGTTGTTATTGAAGGACAATGGTCAATGTAGTACCCAGATTTGTATTAATTTATTTATGTATTTATAAATGTCAACATTACAACATCAACTCATGACACTAATGAACTGTCAGTGCATCTCTGTTCATTTACAGAATCACCAAGTACAAATCTTATCAACACAGTATTATCAGTGAAGGACTTAAAAATTTCAGTATGAGACATAACGATTTACAAAAATAAAGCAATAACATAAATTAGATAAATATAAAAATCAAAGAGGAAACAGGAACACTAAGGAAAGCTTTAAGAAAGAGCTACAAGAGGTTAGATAGAGGAGTTTACTGTTGAACACATGAGCTCTTTTCCCTCTTGCTGAGGAGGCAGAGAACTGAAAACAAAAAAAGTTTACTTAATCTCACATAAGAATGTAAATTGAGATCTGCAGTCTATAGCACGCCATTTGTATTGACCGTCCGCCTCCTTCTCTATGGCACCGCAGTGTTCTGGTTGACGTCCTCCTTTCCAGTTGGTCCAGTTTCCCACTCGAAGCCCATTGGTCCAAATCCAGTGTGGACTCTTTCTAAGCCCCACCCACACTGGCCCAGAGATACTCCTCCTTTTTAGCTCTCGCTCCGTTTCTATCTGATCATTCTCAGACTGAATGGACAGGAGTCCAGAATAGTGTCTGTCACAGTACTCCAGAGCTTCCTCCCAGGACATTTCATTCTCACTGACATAAATGAAGCTTTCTGGGGAAATAATTGTAAATTTAAAAAAAAATGAGTTGCATGATTTGATTGATAGTAGACTTGGAAATGTTGAATTTTAAAGCATAAAATATTTTCTTAACTTACTGTAGCAAAGAGCAGAACCTTCACCACTGTTTCGTTTGACCCAAGATCCTGGTGGAGAGATTGAGAGGGACGTAAAGCATCCTTTAGATGAACTATTCTGTGTGTAATCAGAACGTCCACCATCAAACCAATCAATGCTGTGATTATATCGGAGGCCGATCCAGAAAGAGTCTCTCCCATTTACTGCTTCCTTCACTCGATCATTCTCCATCTCATTTCTGATCGTGGCTAAATCTGTGTGATTCTTTCTGCAGGACAGCTGAGCCTCAGTCCAGGTTTTGTTTTCACGGATTAAACTGTATCTGTATGATTGTTGCCCCGGATCTGTGTCAATACAAGAATGGACAATAATTTTACTCAAAATATTTAGACATTTATAAGATATAAACAGCTCAGGGATCATTACCTTGATCATGACACATGAAGTACATTTTTGTTGAAGTACATTTGAAACACTCCCATCTTCCTTCAGTGTTTATAGCACCACAGCATGGTTCTGTATTAAAAGTGCCGCTGTATTTGGTGAATGTGACAGAATCACCATTTGACCATTTACAGCTGCTGACACCAATCCAACCACTCAAACTTTTGAGAATATTAACTAACTCCTTATTCTCTTCTTCATCGTAGATTGTGGCGAGGTCAGTGTAGTTTCTTCTGCAAGCATTTAGTGCTTCATTTATAGTCATTGTTGTATCGATCAAGTGGAAGCTTCTCAGTCGGCCTGTAGCATTTAAAAGGGGAACACCTGAGAAGAGATGTTCGGTTTATTTAGTCAAATACTGTAGACATCATCTCGACTTGAGAAAAAACATCATATCTTTCAAAAATAGGTTAAAACAGGAAAAGATGCCCACATCAGATCTATAAATGTAGTTGCTGTAATTCACAGTTATCATTCAATAATTCTGAAAGTTAGATTGACATATTTTAATATAGTCCATTTTATATATATATATATATATATATATATATATATATATATATATATATATATATATATATATATATATATATTAATGATAGACATTCAACAATAAAGTATAATTTAAAAAAATAACTTTTGATTTAAGTGAGTTTAAAAAAATCTTCACATAAGCCCATTATAATAAATATCATAGGTCTATTTACCTGTGGCTTTAATAATCAATATACAGTCAAATTGAATAAAGTCAGGTTAAATAATGATTATCACTTATTTAAACCCATTTAAATAAAGCTCTCTACTTAACCGTCGGACTCGCACATCCACCATGTTTGAAGTTTTTTTAACACTTTTTATCTGCGTTTGTAGTTCTAATCAGTTCTGATCGAATCCTGGTCCAACTCGCAATGGGTTGTGGGTAATATCAGCCATTAGAGTGTGCGTCAATCTGTACTTTGGATTCTGACCAGAGATAGTTGACCATCCAGGTATCTTTGGAATGCTCTTTTACTTGGGACATAGAACTACTAATTCTATTTTTGAATACTATTTAGTGTTTTTAAATGTATTTAGTTTGCTTTTTTTCTGCCAAATATTTTTTTCAGATAAATACCTTAATCATATTCAATGTTTTGTTCTTCCCTTATTTTTAAAATATTGAAAACAAATATTAAATGTTAAAAACAAATATCCCTCCAGATGTATACTTTTGGCTTGTAAATAAGTCACAGAATGTATTTTTCTTTCAGATGAATCTCTTTTACTAGGATTCTGTCATAAATTATTCAGCTGAATGATATCAAAAAATTTTGATGGCCTCTTTTAATAATTAAAAATTTTGTGCGATAACAACTACATGTTTCAAATGTACTAAATATTTATATTTATTTACCCATAAAACACATCATCATCCCGCATGCTGAACTTATATCTAAAATATATATATATATATATATATATATATATATATATATATATATATATATATATATATATATATATATATATATATTACAATTCATAAGTTGCACATTTTTCTTAAGGGGGGGGGGCATCTTCCCTCATCTTATCCTACACATGCATCTGGTGAAATATGAACTTTAATACATGGACATTATAGACAAACACTTGTCCAGGTAAAATCATTTTAACCTGTGCTATGCAAAATTAAAGAGATCTATATCATAATTACACATATTTTGTTTTCTTTTGCTCATATGCTCATCAATGTATGATATAAGTGTTTATAATCCTCACCCCAGTGAATGAGCAGAGCAGACAGAAACACCAGAGCAATGCTTGACATGATGTCAACCAGAATCTGATAATTGATCAAATGTCTGAAAAATAAAAATGAAAATTTGAGAAATCTTTAAAACACGACCTTCAAATATGTACAGTCTTTCCTTCATTTGACGATGACTTAAGAAAATGACATATAAGTCAGTCTTACCTGGTGAGCGGATGATTTCATCTGATAATGTGATGAAGAAAACTCAATACTTTTATAGATAACCATATGGTGGGCAGGTGCAGTAGTTAATCAGTAGCTGAGCTTCACTTGGGTGTTATACATCATATCAGTAATATTCAGTGATGTGCGCATGTTTAGGGACATCACTATTAATCACTGATCCGTTTATGCGTTTGATTAAGCTCAGTGTTTAGGGACAATAAAATGATGGTGCCACAAAAGAAGAAAAATGATAATTCAGTGGTTAATAAAGTTGTTTGTGTCTATTAATGGTCCTAATGTGATGTGCTTGTGGTGTGCTAGCATGGATGAGAGCAGGGAAAGCAGTGATAAACTCCCCTAGAACAGGAAACAGAAAGGAAATAAAAACATGTATTGCATACAACATTAATGTTGATGTTAAAATGTACAAAATAATTCGGGAATTTAGCCTGACTGGACAAGAGGAGGAGCTGGGGATGAAGGCGGGTAATTTGCTCTGGAGAAATGTGATAGCAGCTGATAGTACTGAAGAAGCTTATATAGAACCTGGTCTTACCAGACTCTTGTACATTTAATTTGTACAGAGAGTCTGGCTACTCTCCATTGACAAGCGTTAACTTACTTGAAGGCGGGAACTCTGTTGAAGTTTAAAACTATTGGATCTGTCCTGAGCCACTTTTTCCATCATGATCCAAAGTACCGTGAAGATAAGCCTGGTGATGAAGGACTGCGGACGACTATCCAGAGCTCACTGGATTTCTCCCTCCACAAATAAACTTGTCGCCCATCGGTGGTATTTTTTAAACTCCTTTGTTGATTTGAATAGCAAACGACTCTTACTGCACGCACCGCAACACTTTAGGTTGAAACAAAGCCATTGTTCCTGAACTTTGAAAAAGTACTACCTCACAAGCAGGGCTGTTTTGAGGGGGAATCTTTACCCAGACCTTTATTAGACCCTGAACCCTGCGGTTGAAACACACTTTTCTTTGGGAAAGTCCTTGCGTTGGAAATGTGGCTAGTATTTGTCCTTTCTGGAGAAAGGACAAATACTCCAGTCATTTTATAGAATAGAGGTCCAATTGTGGAAGAGTTTAAAAATTATATTGGTCCTGGAGTATTTTCATGACAAAATACAGTAAATCTATCTATCCAATCACATTCTAATACTTGGGTATAAAAGGTCGGTACTTACTCCTGTTTGAGTTCGCAGATGCTGACACCCCAATTAACCGCAATCCTCCCCACCACCTCCAAGTCAAATCCTTCCCTACTCCACCCGACCACCACAAGGATGGTCCCTTCCATACCTCACGGGGGGTCGGCTGCTCCTCTGCCTTCGTCTTCAGGCAGGATATGCAGAGTCCATACCCTCTGATTGCGAGCTACGGACGGGGCCTATGCCAAAGTACTTTATTGCTTGCTGGGTTGTTAATAAATGGATAATTGTCACAGTATTTATTCTCCCGAGTCTTTCTGGCAGAGCTGAAGGTGTTGAAAATTCAGCTTTGCTCACAGTAATACAATACACTTTATTATATATTCACATAGAAAACAGCTATTGGAAATCATATTAATATAGCGTAATATTTGTGTATTCACTGTATTTTTTTTAATCAAATAAATACAGCCTTCTTTCAAAAACATTAAAATATGTTTTCATACTTTTGATTGCCAGAGTGTAAAATAATGCATATGAACTACCTAGCAAATTATATATTTATTTTAGTATTCGCTTTCCTTCACGGGACATAGGCTACTTGAATATGAATGTTGCCAGTTTTACCATGTTTGGAAAACAGGTACACAAACATTCTGATATCCTGAAAATGCTACGTTAATTGTTCTTTGTGTATTGTGTGATGAATAACGTAAACTAAAATCTGAGAAATTCAAAAATGCCAGCAGTAGTTTTGCATCCCTGGAAACGAATGTCCGTCGTTTAACTTCTTATAAACAGTAAACAGTCAGGAATTATTGTTGTATTGACTCATCATATTTAGCTGTTTATCATACCTTGGCTTGCATTCAAGTGCAGCGCTGCTTGGTTTCTGTGGACAATAAATCCCGCCTCCCTCAATTTAAATTGGATATCTTATTGAGAAACTAAATTTATCAGACAGTTATTGTTAGATGTCATTGGTGATTTCAAATATGAAATTTAATTGTAAGCTTGGTGAACAGTTCTGGAGAATTTGATGTTTCCATATTCAAAGAGATAGCAGGTACATGACTGAGAGGCGAGTAAAAGATGGCCGCCAAGTGAAATGACGTGACTGTAATACATAGATTATGAGCAGTGCAGACACTGCGTCTTCCATTACGTAATAAATTCAAATCTGCATTTTGAATAAATAAAAACCTCCACCTGATCCTCAGAGCCTGCTTTCATTAATTCGGTGTTTGCATAAACATATTAACTTACTCAAATATCAGTATAATCTATAATGTGTTTGTACACGCTCTGGGTTCTGTAATGTCCTGTTCTAATGAGCCTAAACTCCAGTTTCATGTTTGAGGCATTTACCTGAAAATTTCATAATTCTTTCTAAAGCTTATTTTCTGATATCACAGCAAACATTCTCAAACGTTCTTCCAGTCACATTAATAGAGATTTGGTCTTTAATAATCTTCTCAAAACGTAAGCACAAAAACTTTATTTATACATTGTTCATGGAGTGTTTTTGTCCTGAAATGTTTAATTTGGATTGGAATGTTCATGTAGCATTTTTAAATTTTTCTACTTATTTTAGAATTTTCAGAGAACAGCAACATTACAATGATGTTTGCAAAATAAAATGTTCTCTTAACGTTCACAAAACCAAAATAAAACATTTCTAACACCGACTTGAGACCATGAGACCGTTAGCAAAACATGAGACCAATGAGATCATTATAAGACCAATAAGACCAATAAGACTTGAGACCAATGAGACCGTTAGAAAAACATTCTTACAAAATGTTTTGGTCACACTTTTTTTTTTTAACAATTGACTTATTGTGTCCATGTTGTATTTCAAAACACTTGTGCTGCTGAGGTATGATATGGGTAAGTGTAGGACAGGCCATGGTATGGGTAGGTTAAGGGTTAGTTAAGGTGTCCTAATATTGTGTTGGTCCCCCTTTTGCAGCCAAAACAGCCCTGACCCTTCGAGGCATGGACTCCACTAGACCCCTGAAGGTGTGCTATGGTATCTGGCAACAAGATGTTAGCAGCAGTTCCTTTATGTCCTGTAAGTTGAGACATGGGGACTCCATGGATCGGATCGGATTTGTTTGTTCAGCACATCCCACAGATGCTTGATTGGATTGAGATCTGGCCAATTTGGAGGCCAAATCAACACCTCAAACTCGTTGTTGTGCTCCTCAAACAATTCACGAACCATTTTTTCTTTGTGGCAGGAGCATTATCCTGCTGGAAGAGCCACAGCCACCATGGAATACAATTTGGGCAACTGGGCAACAAATTTCTATCTGGATATCCAAAGAGAAATGTGTTGCCCATTCCCAATGGGAAAAAGCCCACAGTAACATATTTCAGCAACATTGTTCAAAAAGTTGCCCTGTGTATCATCAGCTTAAGACTAAAGAGTTCTTATATGACAAACCCAAACAGTACAATGAATTCAACAAAAAACAAACAACGATGGCATGCAATGCCATCAGATACTTTGCTTATACAAAACAGTATGTTAATAATTTACAGGGTAAGTAATGAAAACCACCAGAATCATAAAACAGAGAAAGAAAAGATCCTGTTTGATCCTGAAAAGGAAAAAGTGTGTGTTGCACTGAAGGAAATGCCAGACTTATTCAAATTATGTCATTCATTTTAGGATGGGTAGAGACAGACGGGCAAATTGAGTGATAACACATACTGTAGGTTATTGATCATTGCATACAATATACAACAGGTGCAACACAAACACATTTTCTCATATTTATGTGTCAGATACAAAAAGGACTGTTCTTACTGTAGCTGATGTTTTCTGTTGTTACTCATAAAGCAGAGCTGAGCATTATAACTGAAAAGGTAGAGTAACTGTTACATAAAGTTGCATAATGCAAAATGCGCTGCAAACATGATGATTCCACAGATGCCGAAGGAAGAATTGCAGAGAGAAAATATTCAGCTTTTGACTTTTAAATACTTTTGAAAATAAACGTATTGTTACTTATGTAACCCTCCAACATGTAATGATCCGACACATCTGACAACCATATGGTGGTGGAGGAACTCAACGGGGTTTGCCTAACTGGGGAACTTACTGGAACAATAAAGTACATTTATCCAGTCCATGAGGAGGGAAATGGTGCAGCAAGCCAACACTTAGAATGGGCACTTCAGTGTTACTGGCTTGTTGAAGCAAGCACACGGGAAGAAACCGGCTCTACACGGAGACTATAGAATCTAGCGAATGTGTTAGGTGTTGCCCGGCCCACAGCTCTACATATATATATATATATATATATATATATATATATATATATATATATATATATATATATATATATATATATGTCAGTTAGGTGCCATGCACCAGTGCCCAGAAAGAGGCAACAATCCTAGTGGAGCAGGTAAGGTACGCCAAGGCGATAGCATCCACTATCCAGTGGGCCATCCTCTGCTTGGAGACAGCCTTTCCCTTCTGCTGGCCTTCGTAACAGATGAAGAACTGTTCTGGAGCTTTACATTCTGTCCACATATAACCGTAGAGCAAGGATGGGACAGAGAAAAGCCAGGGCTGATTCTGCCTCCTCCAAAGGGCAGCGCTTGCAGGTTCACCACCTTGTCTTCATCACCTTGAAGGGGGTGATGGGAACTTTGGGCACATAACTCTAGGCATGATTTGTCAACTGAAAATGCCTACAAAACCCCTACCCTGTTTACGGAAGCCAATGCAGTCAGGAGTACTGTCTTCCAAGACAAGATTTTCAACTCTGCTGATTGCAATATTTCAAAGGGCACCGTTAGTACCAGAGACAAGTCCCAAGAGGGTATAGAGTGAAGTCTCCTCGCTCCCCTCAAGAACCTGATGGTCAGATCATGCTTCCCCAAGGACTTACCTTCAACTTCATCATGATGTGCGGTGATAGCGGCAACATACACTTTGAGGGTTGAGGAAGACAGCCTTCGCTCCAGCCCATCCTGCAGGAAGGAAAGCACAGAACTAACCAAACATCTTTCGGGGGTCTTCTTGTAGAGAAGAGCAACTTTCAATAAACAGGTTACACTTAAAAGCATAGATGGGGCTCTAGCAGCAGTGATGGAGTCTACAACAGTTTGCAGAAGATTACCTAGAACCTCCACGCCCCATCCAGGGACCAGACATGAAGTTTCCAGAGGTTTGGACGCTGGTCCCATAGGGTGCCCTGTCTCTGAGTCAGAAGGTCCTTCCTCAGAAGAATGGGTCAAAGAGGTGCTGTTGCGAGGAGAACTAGTTCTGGGAACGAGGTCCGGTTGGGGAAATACGGTGCATCTAACAATACCTTCTCCTCATCCTCCCTGACTTTGCACAGATTCTATGATAGAAGGCTCACTAGGGGAAAAGCATACTTGCGTAGGCTCCAGGGCTAGCTGTGTGCCAGTGCATCCGAGCAGAGGATCCCCTCGGTCAGAGAGTAAAACAACGACTGGACTCGCTCCTCTGTGAGGGGCACTGTCATACTGACCAAGTCCAAATCCATACAGAGAAAAGAGATCCATGCGATGGGAGCATAGACCACCCTGTTTGTTGATGTACAAAATGGTCAATTTACTGTCCGTATGGACCAGAACGTGCCTGCCTCATAGCACCATGGGCTGAAAGTTTGGTGGCAATTCAGTGTGATTGCTATATAGAATGAACCACTCTGCCACACTCATCTCGGGATTATTGCAGCCAGTGTGGAAGTGGCCTCATATGAATGTAGTGATTTTTTCTTTTGTCCACCCAAGGACACTAAGTAAGAGAGTGATTGGTACTCACTTCACCGCTGACGTTGTGAATTTTGGATCACACGTCACTTAAGGTGTGGTTATGAGTACATCAGATGACCACCTTCCCCCCTCTTAGTTTGGGACACTAGTCAAGGTCTTTTACCTTGGCTGTATGAGAACACTCCGCACAGGAGGCTGCCCAGTCATTTATAATGAATGTAAAGGGGGGAGAGTTGGTCAGCTGATTTATCTGAAAGATTGGTGAGATTTCTAACTTGTAGAGCCTTTTCTGCCTTATCGGCACAAGGAAGACACAATTGTAATAAAATAGATTTTATTAACAAAAGATAAACAGAACAATTAACACAACTACTAAATGAATACAATGAATGATAAAGGAATAAAGTGCGTAAAATGTGCGTAAAAATACATGTGAGTAAGTTAAGTGTGGCTATAGAAGAGGTACGTTAACTTATGGAAAGATAAACTATTGTTTCTCTGAAATTAAGGTGAAGAACCTTATTATGTATCAAACAAATAAACGAAAGATTATTTGTTATTAACTAGCATCAGTTATATTACGTCTAATGTAAATTAGAAAATCATATACTGATAATATACAACAATGCCAAGGTCTCTAGAAAGAGGTTTGGTTAAGTGATATTTACGTTCCACGTGGTTGAGTAAGCAGTTCGATGGTGATGGCTTCTTCCAATGGTTTTGCTGGGAGACAGTGCAGTGAAGAAAGGAGCTGGAATCCGTTTCAACAGCCTTGAACACGAAGATCTGTGGGATGCTGATCTCCTGGGGCACCAAAGGGTCCTAAAATCTGGAACACGCAGATGAGGCCCTGAAGTAGGTGCAGAAGGTCCTTAATCTGGAACACGCAGACGAAGGAACCTTGAAGTGAAGGTTTGCTCTCCTGAGCTTAACCTTGTTGCAAATGTCTCTGTGTGTCTTCTGCCTCTTTGGACCAGACACTCAGAAGTTGGTCAATCTGCTCTGGTCTCTTTAGCATGGAGACTCGGGACGTGCTGTAGTCGTCTCGCTGGACTAAAACTCTGAACGTAGTGTTGGTTAATGTCTCTTTCCTCACAGGCTGGAGGCTCAGAACGTTGTCGTATCTGTCACTGCCTCACAAGCTGTAGATTCAGATCCTCGGATCTTGTGTTGTCTCTCTGGTTAAACCAGAGGCTCAGAACTTGGTTGCTCTATCACAGTCTAATCCTCGACGGACAGACTCAGAACTTGGTGAACTGTTTGTCTCTCGGATGTGGAGACTCAGAACCTGGTTGCTCTGTCACAGTCTAATCCTCAAGGGACAGACTCAGAACTTGGTGAACTGTTTGTCTCTCGCATGGAGGAGACTCAGAACCTGATTGCTCTGTCACAGTCTAATCCTCAGGGGACAGACACAGAACAAGGAGTGTCTATTGAAAGGGTACCTTTATCCTTTTCTGAATAGGAGGAGATTGTAATTTGGCGCTTCTCCATTCCAGTGTTGCTATTGGCTGCTGGCATCAGAGAGGGCACACAGTGTGGCCCACCCTTCTTTCCCCTGTGGAACTCATTTGCATACTGTACACAGTTAGTCTTTAAAGGGTCTTTAAAGTTCATCAATGCATTTCTCACTTTCCAAACCACCATCAGAATACCCTTGGCAATATACTAAACACATAGACACCAAACATGATGGAAAAAGATTGAACTGTCATGTGTTCATTCATTTGTTCATTAACAGCTGAGTTTGTGGAAGATGTTGCATTACACATAGCTGTCACTGAGAATACTTATTTCTCTGAATAAGTATGAGATGGATGTGTGTAGTTTACATCAGTCTTAAGGTTTCCAAACATAGTTGTGAATGGATTTGGATGGATCAGTTTTGGTCTTTCTTTGTTTCACCCACTACTGCTGAAGTCCCGAGGAATGTTTATGGCCGTCACAAATCAGGTCATTAGGGCTCCATCTCTAGATGGGTGAAGGGCAGAAACTGCATGTGGACCAATGAGAAGTCCTGTCCTTCCTGGGCTTGGTACTAGAGGTCTTCTTCTTGCCCTCAAAGCGTTGTCTGGCTGTTGTCCAAGCATCTTTATCTGATGGGTTGGACATCTTGTTTGTGCTAGTCCAACAAGATCCAATCAAAATGGAGCAAACCTTTGTCCACTGTTATGGGCAAAGAGGGGCCCGGCCATAAACTGGGCCCTGGAATTCTGGTGTCCACTACATGAAGCAACCCAAGCAGCGTTACTGTGGTTGCAGATGCCATATGCCCCAGGAATCTCCGAAAATGTTTCAGTGGGACCACTGTTTTACTTTTGAACGAATTCGAGCACTTCAACAAAGACTGGACTTGCTCCACTGTGAGTTGTGTTGTCAAACTGACCAAGTCAAACTCCATACGAGAAAAGAGATCCTCTGCCCGGGGTATAGTTTACTCTTTTCCCAGTTGACCCGAAGTCCCAACTGGCTTAGGTGGCTAAGCACCAGGTCCCTGTGTTTGCACAACCGTTTCACCGACTGGGCCAGAATTTGCCAGTCATCAAGGTAGTTGAGAATGCAAACACCACACTCTCTCATTGGATCAATGGCCACATTTGTAAAGACACAGGGTGATAGGGACAGCCCGAAGGGAAGCACTCTGTGCTGAAGCAAAAAGATAATTTCACTGTCCAACATATTTATCTCCTCGCCAGAGCATTCAACAGCAGCATTCCAGTAAGAAATGTATTCTTATTTATGTCCCTGTCACCAAGAAATGTACACACATTTATGTCCCCACCACTTTAATGCATACCAGATGTGGACCAGATCTGGGCCGGCACTATGTTTCTGTCTGGGTTATTCATTATTTAATTCGTTTCCTACTATAGTTATTCAGTCAACAGCAGTGAATGATTTTCTTTTTCTTTATTCATATTAACAGCAGTAGGTACTGTATATTACACTGTTTGCATTCATAGACATAAACGACTGTGTTTATGTGAACTTTGTTTAAAAACTGTGTTTTTGATATAACCTTAAGACAGTTTAAGCACAATATGAGTGGAAAAGAATTTAGTTTAATACTCACATGATGCTCCGTCTGACAGCCAGCTTTCTCTGCACATGTTTCAGATGTGTGTGCTTAGAAAACCATATATCAGATGTTAAGACTGATATGACACATTCTGGAGACACGTATATTACAACTTGTAAAAAAAGGGCATAATAGGTATCCTTTAAAGACTAAAGGTTGTTATTGAAGGAAATAGTCAATGTAGTACACAGAATTTTATTTATTTTTTCCCCAGAAACATTGCAACAATCACAGATGACACACTCATGACACTAATGAACTGTCTGAGTGTGTTTACATATAGAATTGCTAAGTACAAATGCTATCAACACCATATTATCAGTAAAAGTACTTAATTATATAATATGCATTCATAAACAACTTTGAATATAGTTTTTTAGTATGAGACAAAGGTTTACAAAAGTAAAATGACTAGAGCTTTCTATTATACATGAAGATAGATCTGTTTAGTGTTGACCACATGAGCTCTTTTTCCTTCTCGCTGAGGAGGCAGAGAAACAAAAACTGCAGATGATTAACCAACGGGCCTGTATTACTTCTTCTCACATAAAACCCTAAATTTAAATATGCAGTCTTTATCACTCCATTTGTATTGACCGTCCGCCTCCTTCTCTATGGCACCGCAGTGTTCTGGTTGACTTTCTCCTTTCCAGTTGGTCCAGTTTCCCTCTTGAAGCCCATTGGTCCAATTCCACAGTGGACTCTGTCTAAGCCCCACCCACACTGGCCCAGAGATACTCCTCCTTTTTAGCTCTCACTCCGTTTCTATCTGATCACTCTCAGACTGAATGGACAGGAGTCCAGAATAGTGTCTGTCGCAGTAATCCAGAGCTCCCTCCCAGGACATTACATTCTCACTGATATGAATGAAGCGTTCTAAAAAGAAAATAAATATTGAATTAACTACAATTAGTTGCAGGCTTTCACTGATTTGTTAGACTTGGACATTTTTAATTGTTAAGCATCAAATATTTTCTTAACTTACTGTAGCAAAGAACAGGATAGGCACCCCCGTTACTTTTGTCCCAAGATCCTAATGGATATTTTGAGAGAAATGTAAAGCATCCTTTAGATCGACTATTCTGTGTGTAATTAGAACGTCCACCATCAAGCCAATCAATGCTGTGATTATATCGGAGGCCGATCCAGAAAGAGTCGCTCCCATTTACTGCTTCCTTCACTCGATCATTCTCCATCTCATTACTGATCCTGACTAAATCTGTGTGATTCTTTCTGCAGGACAGCTGAGCCTCAGTCCAGGTTTTGTTTTCACGGATTAAACTGTATCTGTATGATTGTTGCCCCGGATCTGTATCAATACAAGAATGGACAATAATTTTACTCACAATATTTAGACATTTATAAGATATAAACAGCTCAGGGATCATCACCTTGATCATGACACATGAAGTACATTTTTGTTGAAGTACAATTGAAACACTCCCATCTTCCTTCAGTGTTTATAGCACCACAGCATGGTTCTGTATTAAAAGTGGCACTGTATTTGGTGAATGTGACAGAATCACCATTTGACCATTTACAGTTTCTGGCACCAATCCAACCACTATTCTCATCACTCTGACTATTGAGAATATCTACTAACTCCTTATTCTCTTCTTCATCGTAGATTGTGGCGAGGTCAGTGTAGTTTCTTCTGCAACCATTTAGTGCTTCATTTATAGTCATTGTTGTATCGATCAAGTGGAAGCTTCTCAGTCGGCCTGTAGCATTTAAAAGGGGAACACCTGAGAAGAGATGTTCAGTTTTCAGTCAAATACTGTAGACATCATCTCGACTGGATGAGCATTCATTTCTTTCAAAAACATTTACCAGTGAAACTTTGAAAAATCAAATGGAGACCGTAGACTAGTGCTTGCCTTGTAAAATTATAAAGATCTACAATATCTTAATAAAACAAAATACTTAAGACATTTTTAACATGCATAAACATTTTTTACATTTTTATTATTTTGTATAAAGAATAGATTAAATACTCACCCCAGAGAAGAAACAGGACAGATAGAAGTACCATGGTAATCTCAGTTAATTTTGAATGAGAATCGATGAGTTTGACTGATCAGTGGATTGGAGGAAAGAGACAACAGAACAAATATCAGAGGAATGCAAGAAATCAAAATGGGCTCAGTAATTAATTATTATTTATGATCCTCTGTTATAAACACTTCTAAAGTTACAGGCTAAATACTTCTTGTATGACATACCCACAGTACAATGAATTCATACACATATAAATATAAAATAATAATAATACATTTTATTTGTAATGCACTTTATATTAAACAAAATCTCAAAGTGCTACATAATTAAAACAATCAACAACAATAAATAAATAAGTAAATAAAATAAAATAAATACAAATGAAAAATGAAGAAGTAACAATTCAAAAATGCTTCAACAAACAGCGTTCAGACATTTTGCTTACCCTATAAATTACTAACATACTGTTTTGTGTAAGTAATGAAAATTGATCATAAAACAGAGAAAGAAAAGATCCTTCTTACCCGTTGATCAGGTTATTTGATTGTGGTCCGCTGAAGGAAATGCCAGACTTATTCAAATCATGTCATAACTTTAGGATGGGCAGAGACAGACGGGCAAACTGACTGATGACACAAACGTTAGGTTATTGATGATATACTTTATCAAAATCACAAAAGAAATGTCTGTAGCTCATGTTTTCTGTTGTTACTCATATATGCATTTTAATTTAAAAGGTAGAGTTACTTTTATGTAAAGCAAAATGCACTGCAAACATGATGATGGTTGAAGGAAGAAAGGCAGAGAGAAAATATTGAGCTTTTAACTTTTAAATGCTTTTGAAAAGAAACTAGTTTTCATTTGTATAATGTGAAGTCTTGCACGTGTTAGCGGAAAATAATTCTCCTGATACTTTATAGTTCAAAGCCTGCTCTCATTCTCTTTTTGGAAATAAGTGCATTAACATGCTGCCTAAGTCAGATATTAATATCTCAAATATTAACATCCGGAATATGTCTTTATTCAAACATCTATACCAGCAATCCTGGCAAAATCCCATTCAATGGCTGAAAGCGGCCCTCTTCCTGCCTGATTTGCATACAGCGTCACCCAAATCATTGTGTGCATGCGTCACGTGATCCTTAAAGTGGGGGTGAAATGCTGTTTCATGCATACTGAGCTTTTTACACTGTTAAAGACTTGGTTTCTCATTCTAAACATAGACAAAGTTTCAAAAACTAATGTTGGACGTTTGATAGAGTATTTCTGTGCCAAAAATACTCCTTCCGGTTTCTCACAAGTTTCGGAGAGTTTTATTCAAGTATGGGTCGACTTGACGTTAATAGAGCGGAAGGTCCTTGTAAGGGCCATACGGGCTCTTCTCCTGGTAGGGTGCGCGCGCGCGTGACTAGAGCGAGAGAGGAAATGCACGCCCATAAACACTCTTTCAAGTGCAGATCCAGTCGTCCGTGAACACTTATGTCGGTTAGAGTCCACGCCGCGCTCCACTTTATTCCTATGGTTGACGTCGAACAACTTCAATGCTTCAGCACAGCATTCCGGGAAGGCAGCGCTGCATTTGAACCGATTTGAACGCAGAAATGACGGGAAGCTTCACAACATCGCTTCAGTCGCGTCTCAAAGTGGATTTTCACTCCACTGCTGTCACAGGACTTCACCAAATCATACCAAAGAAGTGTGTTTTTGACGGAGCGGTCCCAGCGATAAAGGTTCGGTCCTGCTTTGGAAGCAGCCGGTGAGTAAAACTGCTTCAAATGTCTGTGCTGTTGGCTATCGTCACGTGAGTAAACATCAGTAAACGACATGATCGCGTGCTTCGTCATTCAAATGCGCTAACGGTTACTCCATTGCTGTTCTATGTATGACGTTACACTAATCTGACGTGCAAAACCGTTTTGCTTGCTACTGCTAAGGTCTAGTCGCATTCAATAGTCCATAAACCGAATCATGTCCTCATAAACTGCACAAGTAAAGACACACTAATGTTGACAGGCCACTAAATACAGTCCATACCACAGACCACGTCCTGATGTTACTGTTTCTCCTATTCAATTTATTTCTGCCTCAGATTTGATTCTGGATCATTATCTGTATTAGCTGAGATAGCCATGGGTTTCTCCACACTTGAGGACGTCACCGCTTTGTTCACGATCGTCATTCTTTAGCTCCGCCCACAGGATACGCCTCCAGCCGCTCGTTTTTTTTTCCCGGAAAGACTCGGTACAGCCTATATTTCTTTTTTAAATATAATAAAACTAAAGACTTTTCGGAGATATGAAGGATGCAATACTACTCTATAGGTACTCAAGATTGACATGAGATTGACTGAAACTGAGTGTACTTTAATGGTGCTTTAACTCTTATAAAGGTGAAAAATGTTCCATATTATTCTGTGCAAAATGAATTTAAATGACTGAAAAAGGGTCTGCCCTGTGCAAAACTTCACCAAATCGGCTGGGCACGTGCGCCATATTATCCTAAAGAAGCGTGCAAACTTTTAAGGTAATCGGGCTATCGGCAGAGGTTTTACAGTTTAAAAGGTTAAAAAAACACCACGATAAATGAGCTGAAAATCTACAGGGCTGGTGTTACTCACACCGACTACCTACGTCACAGAGGCACACCCCGATCGGCCTGACGGGGGCGCTACAGCAAGCAAAAGTATGAAACAGCCCATTACTCCTTAACTGTTAGGCATGGGCTCAAGTGTCTTATATCGTTGAATCCTTGGCTCGGGACAGACAAAACGCATGAATTATGAAAAAAAAATTACGATTCATGGTCGCTAAGGGAAACCAAAATGTTCATAGTGTCGAGGGCCAATTTTACGAAAATGACTATAAATTGTGAATAGAAAGAGATATTTTCGCAAAACTTGGGTCACATGTCTATGAGCTCAAATTTTGGTCACTTGAAAAAAAATGCGATAATTGTCCACTTGGTGGCGCTGTAAGAAGAAAAAATGTCATAAAAAATGCCTATTACCACTCCCAACCATTAATCTGATAATAAGTGGCATGTAGTGCCTTTGTCCAGTGTGCCATATAGTCTTTGAGAACATTGGCGTATCTCAAAAAACATAGTTTGCATCATCAGCACAATGCCTTGAAATAGCCTAAGAAGTTTCAAGCCAGTGTTTTTCACGGAAGTCACCTTATACTCCTGAATCCTTGCCATGTTCAACAATCACAAACATGGCAGGTTTTGTCTTATGGTTTGTGTAACAGTGTAATTTAGCACTTACAAAACTTTTGCGATTATCTTCAAAACTGCTAGTCCAAATGTCTACCTCCACTTTCTGTTTTATTGAACCCAACCAAAGCCATCCATGATCCGTGGATACATCAGATAATAGGAAATCAGTTTTGTGTCCTGAATTTTTGGAAGTTGCAGCGTCCATTCTTCACAATATTATAGATGAAATGTTGCATGTGTTGTGTGTTGTTTCAAGTGCATCTTTATGTTGTTTCAGAAATCCAAGGAGGATGGACCGTCAAGAGGTAGGTAAAAAATTATCAGTCAATACCTATGAGTCTGGCACATCCCAAGATCCAGAAGATCTTCTGGAGGATATCTCAAGAAGATCATCTCAAGGAAGTCTCAGATGCTTCCCATTTTCCATTGTGTGAAAAATTTCACACCAATGTAAGTTTGAGTCTATACTGTGTCTGTTTGTGTTTCAGGGAGTTTTCGGGAGGATTTTGTTGGAATTTAAAGTTTTCAACTGAAAGCCAACCTTAGGAAGACCAGCCCACAAACCACTTTTCTCCCCATGTCCTTTCTGTTTTTTATTTACACCTGGTATTAAGATGCGTTTTGGTCGATCGGATCACAAGTAGATGAGGGAAACACATTCCCGCTTATACCGTGTGTTTTAAGCCATCTCTTTTGTCCACTTTTAACCACTTCTGTTTTGATTTCTTTGAGGGGAGGGGTCTGTAAGTGGGTAAATGCATGGATTTTCTTTCGATCTAATGGACCAATTGAGCTTGTGCAATTTACATATGAACGCGGCCAAAACATACAGAGAGCATCAGCTTTCATTTTTTCTCTGACAGCCACAAGATCACACTGAACCTTATGAGTGTGTGTTAGAAATCAGGGATGATGAGAGAACATTGTGTTTGGTATGTTTTTCATCTTTAAACCAAACTTGGGTCTCCAGACAACAAAGTTTAAACCCCGTCTTGCTAACGGAGTCAGTAGTAATGGTTAGTAGGCAGAGAGTTTGGGAGTCTTTGGTGGCTTTTTGAATGCATTTGACCACATGAGCGTCTACTCTACGAAAGCAATTCGGTCAAATGCGTTTTCAACAACCTCTAAAAGTGGACAAGCTTAAAATGTTTTAGACCCCGTTTACACCTGTATTTAGCATCGTCGGCTTGTGATCCGATCACCCAAAATGCATCTTAATACCAGGTGTAAACAGGGCCTAAATTTAAACATTTTCTTTAACTTTTCAGCAAATCATTACAGATCTTCCAGAACTCTCTGGAACCCAAAATTACACATCAATATGTTTCAAGTGAGTATTAGACAAATATGATGAGACCTGGCAGATGCTTAATGAGAAATTATGAAATCTAGAGAGAGTCAATGCTAATTTTTGCACCAATGTATTTGTTTATTATAAATTATAAATGCAAGTGACTTGATAAGTCTTTTTTCTTTTCAAGTCCCTCTTTTTTGTGTAATTTCAGAAGAAGATGCATGTTTTTGCTGGAACCTGGTGAGTGCGAGGACCTTCAACATGGACATTATGTTCATATCTTCTACAGAGAAGAAAATTACAAACCAACACACACACAAACCTACCAATGAGTGCATGTCCACAACGGCCTATGGATACACATCTCGTTTTCTTTCAGTGCTACAGGAGTGGTTTGACTGGGTTCATTGGTCTATAGCCTGGGAGATCATTCTGTTCAAGATTTGCTAAGGCCTTTGACTTCTGACTTCTGCTCAAAGGAGGAAATGGAGTATGATGTTTTTGCACTCGGTAGAGCTTGAGGAACAATTTTAGTTCTTAAAATCAAAACTCTGCCATGGACTGGAAAGCCTCAAGAGCTCTGAAGTCTAACTGGGGGTTACTCATCAATATATAGTGAAAACACACCAGAACCAAAATATCTGTGATATTTCATTTTTCTCTTTCAGTGTGACTGGTCATTAAATGTCTGATACTTTAAAATGGGTGCTTGTGGTGCTTTTAAATGCTGTTTTGAATGTTTCATCAGTGCCTCGTTGATTATTTCCACCTGAAATGTTTGTATTACTCTAGTTAATGCTGTGTGTCAAACAGATGATCAGGTGACCCCGATTCTTCTGTGTGAATGGACGGTTATAATTTAGTCAGAATCTGCTACCGCAGTATTAAAGTCAACACAAAATCAAAATAGACATGTACATCATTGTTTTATTGTGAATGCATGAAAAAATAACAATTCTTTCCTCAATAAAATTTTCAGTTTTAATCAAAAATATGTAATTTTATGGACAGATATGTTACACCAGATTTATTTTGGACAAATTAAGTTAGAAAAATCCTTATATTAAACAGAATTGTATTACCATTTTGTCTTTGAGGATTGGTAAATGTCACAAAAATCCAAATTGCTGTGTTTTAATATAACATGGTCATAAATGGTAAATGGTGCTTGAAAGAAATTACCATTTATATTCTATTTTCATATTCATAAGATTTTTCCATTTCACTTAAATATGTGAAACTCGCAAATATATCTTGTGAGTAAAGTCTCTCTGAGATAAAGGCGTCTTCTAGTATAAGTCTTCAATGAATAAATCATAAATCAGCTCAAATGAGACTAGAATAGTAGAATAATGAGCTGTAAGATCAGTTTTTGGTGTGTACAACCTGGGTTTGAGTCTCTCTAATGAATAAATACTGTAAGTTTTCACTGGTTTTCCAATGAAAAAAGGACAAAACTCCCCCAAAAACACATGGACAACCCGGGTTCGAGTCTCTCTAACGGTTAGGCCAAAAAAAATCCGAAAAACCTGAAAGGACCAGTGGTGTAGTGGTCTAAGCATCAGTTCTTGGCGTGGATGGTTTAAAAAAGAAAATTTTCACTGGTTTTGCACTGGAAAAAAGCACAAATGTCCAAAAAAAAAAAGTCAGAAAGCCTAAACGGACCAGTGGTGTAGTGGTCTAAGCATCAGTTCTTGGCGCGGACAACCCGGGTTCGAGGCTCTCTAATGGTAAAAAAAAAAAGTTTCAGTGGTTTTCCACTGGAAAAAAGCACAAATCTCCAATAAAAAAGACAGAAAACCTGAACGGACCAGTGGTGTAGTGGTCTAAGCATCAGTTCTTGGCGTGGACAACCCGAGTTCGAGGCTCTCGAATGGTGAAAAAAAAAAAAGTTTTCAGTGGTTTTCCAATGGAAAAAAGCACAAATCTCCAATAAAAAAGTCAGAAACCCTCAATGGACCAGTGGTGTAGTGGTCTAAGCATCAGTTCTTGGCATGGACAACCCAGGTTCAAGGCTCTCTAATGGCTAAAAAAAAAAAAAGTTTTCACTGGTTTTCCAATGGAAAAAGCACAAATCTCCCCAAAAAAAGTCAGCAAACCTGAACGGACCAGTGGTGTAGTGGTCTAAGCATCAGTTCTTGGCGTGGACAACCCGGGTTCGAGTCTCTCAAATGGTTAAAAAAAAGTTTTCACTGGTTTTCCAATGGAAAAAAGCACAAATCTCCAATAAAAAAGCCAGAAACCCTCAATGGACCAGTGGTGTAGTGGTTTAAGCATCAGTTCTTGGTGTGGACAACCCGGGTTCGAGTCTCTCAAATGGTGAAAAGAAAAAGTTTTCAGTGGTTTTCCAATGGAAAAAAGCACAAGTCTCCAATAAAAAAGTCACAAAACCTGAACGGACCAGTGGTGTAGTGGTCTAAGCATCAGTTCTTGGCGTGGAAAACCCGGGTTCGAGTCTCTCGAATGGTGAAAAGAAAAAGTTTTCAGTGGTTTTCCACTGGAAAAAAGCACAAGTCTCCAATAAAACAGTCAGAAAACCTGAACGGACCAGTGGTGTAGTGGTCTAAGCATCAGTTCTTGGCGTGGAAAACCCGGGTTCGAGTCTCTCGAATGGTGAAAAGAAAAAGTTTTCAGTGGTTTTCCAATGGAAAAAAGCACAAATCTCCAATAAAAAAGACAGAAAACCTGAACGGACCAGTGGTGTAGTGGTCTAAGCATCAGTTCTTGGCGTGGACAACCCGAGTTCGAGGCTCTCGAATGGTGAAAAGAAAAAGTTTTCAGTGGTTTTCCAATGGAAAAAAGCACAAATCTTCAATAAAAAAGTCAGAAACCCTCAATGGACCAGTGGTGTAGTGGTCTAAGCATCAGTTCTTGGCGTGGACAACCCGGGTTCGAGTCTCTCGAATGGTGAAAACAAAAAGTTTTCAGTGGTTTTCCACTGGAAAAAAGCACAAATCTCCAATAAAAAAGTCAGAAAACCTGAACGGACCAGTGGTGTAGTGGTCTAAGCATCAGTTCTTGGCGTGGAAAACCCGGGTTCGAGTCTCTTGAATGGTGAAAAGAAAAAGTTTTCAGTGGTTTTCCAATGGAAAAAAGCACAAATCTCCAATAAAAAAGACAGAAAACCTGAACGGACCAGTGGTGTAGTGGTCTAAGCATCAGTTCTTGGCGTGGACAACCCGAGTTCGAGGCTCTCGAATGGTGAAAAGAAAAAGTTTTCAGTGGTTTTCCAATGGAAAAAAGCACAAATCTCCAATAAAAAAGTCAGAAAACCTGAACGGACCAGTGGTGTAGTGGTCTAAGCATCAGTTCTTGGCGTGGACAACCCGGGTTCGAGTCTCTCGAATGGTGAAAAGATAAAGTATTCAGTGGTTTTCCAATGGAAAAAAGCACAAATCTCCAATAAAAAAAGTCACAAAACCTGAACGGACCAGTGGTGTAGTGGTCTACGCATCAGTTCTTGGCGTGGAAAACCCGGGTTCGAGTCTCTCGAATGGTGAAAAAAAAAAGTTTTCACTGGTTTTCCAATGGAAAAAAGCACAAATCTCCAATAAAAAAAGTCACAAAACCTGAACGGACCAGTGGTGTAGTGGTCTAAGCATCAGTTCTTGGCGTGGACAACCCGAGTTCGAGGCTCTCGAATGGTGAAAAAAAAAAGTTTTCACTGGTTTTCCAATGGAAAAAAGCACAAATCTCCAATAAAAAAGTCAGAAACCCTCAATGGACCAGTGGTGTAGTGGTCTAAGCATCAGTTCTTGGCGTGGACAACCCGAGTTCGAGGCTCTCGAATGGTGAAAAAAAAAAGTTTTCACTGGTTTTCCAATGGAAAAAAGCACAAATCTCCAATAAAAAAGTCAGAAACCCTCAATGGACCAGTGGTGTAGTGGTCTAAGCATCAGTTCTTGGCGTGGACAACCCGGGTTCGAGTCTCTCGAATGGTGAAAACAAAAATTTTCAGTGGTTTTCCAATGGAAAAAAGCACAAATCTCCAATAAAAAAGTCAGAAACCCTGAATGGACCAGTGGTGTAGTGGTCTAAGCATCAGTTCTTGGCGTGGACAACCCGGGTTCGAGGCTCTGTAGAGGAGAAATACTTTAGTTTCACCAGTTTTTCAATGAATAAAAAAGATAAAATTACCAAAAACCAAGTAGTAGATATGCAAGTGCCAGTGGCTCAGTGGTCTGAGCGTGTCCTCCCTGCACGGGAAGAACCTGGGTTCAAGCCCCAGCCTGGTCACAGAAGCATGGTTGCGTGACGGTTGTCCCATCGTGAGCTGTGACAAGCTACTGAGCGGATCAGATCATGACAAGTGGGACAAGAGACGGCTAGACAAAGGGGGGAGTGAAAAGTCCAAACCGCTCCCCCTGGGGCCTCTAGGACAATATCCAGCAGCGGTTATAGAGCAGAAGCTAAATTTTTCTATGTCGACTTATAATTTATTCCAAACACCATTTATTGTGGCCCCACCCATGCAATATTTTGACCAATCTCAGCAGCTCCCTGACATTCTCAAGGAAAACACCTTCTGATCAGCACTTGAAGGGTCATCCATGCTGGAAAAAAACAAATCAGACTACAACTGAATCACATAGGCATTCAGATGTAACTTGGTAAGGTGGATTTCTAATGCAAAACTTTATCTGAGCAATGACATTAAAACATTAATATTCATACTAATCTGATTATTTTTCAGATTTTCACAGGAGGCCACATTTGGAAAGTTAACTGAACAACTGAAATTATAAGTTTGTTTGGAGAGCTGAGATCAGAAAATCATGAAGGCACAAAAATGTCACATTTAACCTTTTATTGTACACACAAACAGGAGTGATTCATTCTCAAACAGAAAATGGGCTGTTGAAACCTTCATCCCAAGGAAAGAGCCATTATCAGACAGGTCCAGGAATTCTTGTCTAAAGCACATCAGCAGTAAATGGAGTACTCTATTGAGTCCAGAAAAAGGTCAGGTGAATAATAGTTCAGCAGTTGATCTCCTCAAAAGACTCCATGCAACATCATTCACTGCTGTGGCTGCTTCTCCTGCCGCCTCATGACCTCCAGAAGCTTTATTGTAGAAGGACAAAAAAAAAAAAAAAAAAAGTCAGCAGGGAGACAATCAAACACTTCACTGATAAGCTCTGCATTATTCAAAGCATGTAACAAAGTTAGTTCTTGCAAATAAATAAGCATGACACTTTTCACCACTTCCATAGACTGCCTTTTTAGAAGTATATTTCTGTTTTAATATTTTGTGTAATTCATTTCAGGACTTCCAAAAAGAAAGGGAACTTTCAAATTAAGGATAAAGTTTGCTCCACTAACAATTGCTATGTCTCAGACCACAAAGATGAGATGTAAGACGTATCAGACAGAAATGAACATGCATGATTAATGTTAACTGAATAATTTTATATTGTACAGCGGTGAAAAACTCATGCAACAGCATCTGTAAGATAGCAATCAAGTCCCACAATATAATCAAGTCACACCTTGATATGAAAAGTAAAAAACAATAAGTTAACATGCATTTCAAATCTATGAAGTTAATTCAAATCAGGTGCAATGATCAATCAGGTGCTGCAATTTAAGCTTCAGGTGACAAATGGGTATACTTTAAAATTGAATATGATTTGAAAGCTTATCTTCTGAATGTTTAAGAAACATTAGTCAAGAACTTTAATCACTGTTGGAACCACATGCACAAAAAGCTGTATTTGTTGTTAAACAGTCATTCAGTGTTTATGTGAAAACAAACAATAAAAAAAGTTAAAAAGTAAGAACTACTTAACTAGCTTGGCTTCACAGACAGGGCTTATCAAGCCAGGATTAGGATATTTAGCTTTTATAAACATGCCCCAGAAGAAAACATTTCTGTGCATACTGAAATAAAATAATGGCACTGACATATTTTAAAATATTCAAATCAGCTCAAACATGGATTTTAGTTTTGGACTAGACTAATGCCTTGTCTGTGAAACCAGGGGATTCATTAAAGAAAAATACTCACAATATTCAAAGAAAACTTCTCCTCATGCTCACGACGGTCCTCAGGTAGAATGGATTTTGGCACCGGGCTGTCTGTATATTTATCACATTTTCAGCCAATGGGATTACTGCTCGTAAATTAGCCCTGCCCACTGCTAACGATCGCTAATTAAGCAAAATAAACTCCTAAAAATAAATTGGGGTGAATGTCGGATAAAGGATAAAAAATTAATATTTACAAAAAAACAAAAAAAACATTAACATTTTTTTTCTAAGTTTAGGACTTTCTATACTTATTAGAGTGTTGTGTATGTGATGCAATGACATTTACTCATTTTAAGAATGTAATCTTTAAGCATCTTTTTCCCCATTAAAAATGTCATTCCTGGGTAATGGTAATGAATTAATTACATATCTACCATTGTTGGCATATACAAATGTACTGATATCCATAATTGGAGCTCAAAAAACAATTAGTGCTTGGAAAACTACATTTGAATCCTAATTAATATAATCCATTTGGGATTTCATATAGAGATGGGGTCATTTTTGGCGGATGATAACTCAAAATATCTCATAACCAAATCGGGGAAAAAAGCTGGAAAATGTTTAAAAATGATTTCAAATATAATAAATAAGACAGAATTGTGTAATCTAACACACAAATATGGATTCAATTAATTGTCAATGTCACTGTTAGATGGAAGGACATTCTGCATTACCATAAACCATCTTCATACACGTTTCAACTTTTCATCACAAAATAATATATTCATTTCAAAATGTAACATTAACATGATGGTAATTTAAATGTAGCCTTTGAAAAAACAAACAAACATTCATAATGATTTCATATTAAACAACCTTAGTTAATGTTGGACTTTTTTCCCCCAAAGTCCTCCCCAAGTTCAATGACTCGGCCTGGAGTCGAGTTATCAATCAAAAAAAGTATAAATTTATTAAAGTAACAGCGAGTAAAAAATGTTTCTGAGCTCAGGATTCAGACCAGCATCAGGGCAGTCCTGATTGCTTCACATGAAAAATGCAAAAACAGCGCTAGTTTGATCGACTAGTCGGCTAGTCTCACCCTAATAATAACTATATGCCTTAAAATTTACAAAGATTAATTAAAAACTAGACATAATTGTACATATATCATTCTGGATAATGGATGTCATGTCCTGGCTAATGAAGGTTATTTTCATTTCTTTCAAGGATATGTTCATTATTTTCATGTAGTTATTATAATATGAAGTCTTAATCATGTTGCATATTATGATTCACAGTATAAAATATTAAGTATACAGTAATAATGGTGTTTTTCACCATGAAGTATTAATAATTGAGTGTGATGTTCATTATGAATTGAATTGTTATTGAATTTGCTTATGATGATTTAACTTGGAAATGTACAGAAGATTAGGAAATGTGCTGAGATTTTTGCTGGACGCTATAAGGAGTGTGAAACGAAACTAAGGATAAGCAGAGGTGGTATGACGTGGTAAGAGGTCAAGCAATGGTTAGACAGAGGGGGTAGGGGATCTCTAAGATAGAAAAAAAAATACCAGAGCTGTACTTTCTTTGTGTGCGCGCGCGCGTGTGGGTGTGTGTGTGTGTGTGTGTGTGTGTGTGTGTGTGTGTGTGTGTGTTAACCTATGTTCAAAGAAATGCTGCCAGGAGACAGATGACGCTGGACACCCCAATTGGAGGAGACAGTACAGAAGGATAAGGGGAAGAAGAACAAGAATATAAAATATGCATGATAAAGTTGTGAAGTCATTCGTGGGCAGCCATAGTGAAGCAATCAGGACTGCCCTGATGCTGGTCTTTGCTGGTCTGAATCCTGAGCTCAGAAACTTTTTTACTCGCTGTTACTTTAATAAATTTATACTTTTGATTGATAACTCCAGGCCGATCATTGAACTTGGGGAGGACTTTGGGGGGGAAAACTCCGACATTAACTAAGGTTGTTTAATATGAAATCATTATGAATGTTTGTTATCCAGAAGGACACAAGATATTGCTACAAAGTGTCAAAATATCCTTTGCACATGTTTTGGGGCTGGGACTGAACCTCTTCTACTTCTGCTGCATTAGATGAGAAGAACACATCTTTACAATTTGCTGGGTCTTAAAAGAGTCTGCGTTTGTAATATATGTCCTTATTTCATGCAAAACGCTAGCTCGCGCTGTCTGGATGCATTTAAATCTGCTCTAAGTTTGCGTTTTTGCCACCTATCACACATGCACACTTCAATAAGCCGACAGAAAGCAGGTTAATGCGTTTACATGCAGCACGAAATCAGGGTAAGAGGCAAAAAATGACCTGTCCCGATCGGTTTATGCTTACGCCGTTTATGACCTTACTCTGATAAAAAAAAAAAAAAAACAGGTTACCACATTTACATGACCATGTTCATTGTCGGCTTATTAGGCATAATTGCCTTAAGAACGTGCATGTAAATCCACCCAATGAAACATGGGTGTGTTATGGGGGTTACATGCAATAAACCAGTTTCATCTCCCATTCCCTTTAAAAGCTAGTTGCACTTGCACCGTTCGCTATATTTACATGGCAGAATTTAACCTAAAGAGAAACCTTGTGTTGCATAATGCTCTGTGTTCATCTGCTTTCCTGTATGAAGTTGCATTGCGCCGGGTGTATAATAGGGACCCAAGTGAGGTTAATCAAGTCAAATAAACTCGTCCTGCAGAACGCATCACTTTGAAGACTGGAAGTACTTTCAGGTGGACTTTGTTTAAATGTGAAGATGCAAAAAAAAAAAAAAAAATACTACCGAGTTTAACTAATGAGCTGTTTGATCAGCGTGTGGAGGTGATTCAATCTGATTCAAATGTCCAAATCTATTCTCCTGTGGAGTTCATGACACATGATGCTGGCTGGTTATTGTCAAATAAAGCTTGTTCTTTCTCTTTTGACTGTTTCACTTTTCTAAAAACTTCTGTGTATGTTTGTTTATTGTATAAAATCTACTTTTCATGCTAAATGCCAGA
The DNA here is from genome assembly GCF_024679245.1 of Pseudorasbora parva. Lineage (NCBI taxonomy): Eukaryota > Metazoa > Chordata > Actinopteri > Cypriniformes > Gobionidae > Pseudorasbora > Pseudorasbora parva. The sequence continues at coordinate 41,143,904 of NC_090191.1, forward strand.
TGTGTCCTCCATATGGTCACGCTGCTGCTTATCTAGAATATGCTTTTTCAATAAACAAAATAATCTATAATTAAATTAAAATTATGGTTATCAAATGCTGTTCTCTCCAGGATGTATCAGTCAACATCCTGCAATATTACAAATTTGTATTCATGCAGCACTTTATCATACTCCACCAAAAAGTAGATTGTTACTGGAAAAGCTGAACTACTTTCAGGCAACTATAGCTAGTAGGTATATTAGTAGTAGTTAACCTTGTTTAAAAGAGTTCATCTTTTTTGAGGAGGCTTTATGATTGCACTCAGGGATCCTTGACCTGAATGCTGGAAAAAATAAACTCATCTTAGCTTAGGCTTGGGCAACAACTTGTGTTTCACTCTTATGGGTAACCTTGAACAGAGAACAGCACAGGAGGAAAGTACTCAGGTACTGTAGCAGACATTTTAAAGTGGGATGAAATCGTCTCTCTGATGCTGCTTTTTTCTTCTTCAATTGAAATACATACTGACTGCTAGTGTTGTCACGATACTGAAATTTCTAAGCAGGGTTTCTGCAGGTTTCACCAAGTTCAATTTAAGACTTTTAAAGACCTTTTTAAGACCATTATGCTTTTTAAGAAAGTGCATTTAAGACCTAGCCTATATCACGCAATAAAAAAAACTTACAAAGGAAATGCAGAATCACAAATTTAAGGAAAATATTTTATTCAAATTGATCAAAGTATCAATAAACTTGCACTTCCCCATAATTCAACCCCACCAGGGTATATTAATATATATATATATATATATATATATATATATATATATATATATATATATATATATATATATATATATATATATATATATAGGTGATTTTTGAGATCAAAATGACTTTATCATTACTTTGACAAAGTTTAAATGATTTTGTGGTGGTAATTTCCAGAAATGTGCCCCTCTTTTTTCTTTCAAAATTAGAATTCATAATTCGCTTCACTTTTGGATGGAAACCCAGGAAGTGTTGAAAGCACATTTTATTGAACATTTCCTTTAATAACTGGCATAGATCATTAAATGGTAATTGGAAGTGAGCGCCTGAGAATTATTACAGGTTTTGATTAAATTAAAATAGTAATCGACCTGGAATAAAACACCAAAATGTGGGCTGAACTCATCTGAATTCAGTCAAATTTGTGCTAATTGTGTCTGTCACTCTGTGTGGGACTTGAATATGATGGCAAGGCTAAATGATGTCTTTTTTGAAACAATGAATGAGTTGTTGACTCTGTTATTGCATGTTGGTTCATAACACCCATTGCACCCAAGATTATATGCATAAAGTGCATGTTCAACATATTTTCTGCTGAGTTATATTTCTGCTCATGTGAGCATTGCAAATACTGTATCGTGTTAACATGGGCTCCAAAATAAGCATGTGCAACGAGTCACAAAAAGTGACCATGTGTAAAACAGTTCTTAATCTACAAAACTATAACACTATATGCTCTACTTTAGTTGCTTGTACTTAGTGGACAATTGCCTCATATACAGCTGTGGCGGTTTCAGATTGTCCTGCTCTGCGTGTAATGTGCAGCAATATAAAACTGAAAAAAAAGAAGAAAAAATACAATAGCTTGTTCTTGTATGGAAAATGATGCAAGACTAAAGCAAGCCTAAATACACAACATAAGCAAAAAAATACAATTACCAGTGTCTAAAACAATAACAAGACCTGCTGAAGTTAAAAAGTCCTGGTTAAAAAGGACAAAATTGGAAGTCAGTGAAAAATATGGTTTATTGTAACTGCAAAGATAAAATATAGAATAAAATGATTGTGATGAATGTGAAGTGGAAGGAGAATTTATACCTTCGTCTGGTTTTCAACAAGAAACACTTCCAAAGGATACACATGTGTATTCTCCCTCATAGCTGCTTTGAAAGCTTCCTCATTCCTCATGGTGCAATTACACAATTTAGATGTCCTTTAGGATGGTTAATTTGAATCAATATCTGGGTCATGGGCTGGAGGATAAAGGAGCGAGGAAATTGGGAAGCATCAATTTGAGCATCGGTGCTCACTGGTTTTCACGTGCATCATGGGACTTTTTAGGAAGCCAACGTTTCAGTGCACTGGTAGAATGTTGTGATTGAGACAGCCATTAAAATGTCGTCTCACTGATTAGTGCGCTTACTACTGAACTAGGAAGCTGTTTGAGATGCACTTTTACTGTTTTTATACTGTTTTTAACTCCTAGAGGTCAATGATCGGGCCAGCCTCGATTTTTTTCTTATCATTGCCAAAGACACTTAAATAACTCAGTCGATTTTTATAATTCGGCCAAGTGTTATACATCATTATAATCTGTTAAGTATCTACTTTTATTTATGTACACTCACAATAAAAAACAAAATGTTGTCCTTTTTGCTAAACAAAGAAAACAAACATGATGCGCGATCTGCAGCCTCTCTCTCAGTGAAGTTCATTCTGATAGTCTTCAGAAAATGAACTGTAACTTAGTGAATACTTGTCACACAAACATGAAACATATGTCTAAAGAAATGTTGAAATGTCAGGTTTTGGAGTGAATGTGTGAAAAATTCTGAAAAATACTTAAGTGATTAAATCATTAATTACTAGGGGTGTGACGCGTGCAACGAGATCTCGCAAGACTAAACTGTGACGAGATTTCTCATCGAGTTGAAAAGCTGTCTCGCTTTATATCTGACGGAGTGTGAGGGTGAAGTGAGGATAGAATATGCCAATGTTACTGTGACTGTGTTACTGTATGATGACTAAAATCGTGAAATTGACAGCAGAATATTACATTTTCTAATACATGCACAAATAGTAGATATTTTGTTAGCGCTGCACAAGCTTGTGTGTCATCTGCTGGAAACAATTAATTTAGCTTGATTGAAGTCAGGCTTCAAAGTGCATTAGGCATTAACCGATCGTCACTGCTAGATTTTTGTCCCTTACATCGATTCTGTTTAACATATAAACGCATTAAACCTGCTTTCTGTCATTGAAGTGCATATTTTAATGTAGACCTAATGTGTTCTCACATGGCAATTTAAAATTGTAGTTTATATAGCAAAAAACTTTCATAAAACATCAGATTTATATTTAAATCAGGTTTATTTTTTAATTGCAAGCAAAAATTATCAATGGTGAAAATTGTGAGTTACTTGATTCTAATTTCTTAAGTGTATTCTTTTTACTAAAGCAGTACAATGAATGCCTCCTGAAAATAAAGAACTCTGCTTTTTTTTTTTTTTTTAAGTAAAATTGTTAATGTACAACGCTTTGCAACCTTTTTTTAATTAACCTAAAGAAACTCTCTACAGAATAGTTGTCATAAATGTTACCAGATTATTGGTTGCTTTCTCAAATATGAAATGGCTGCATTTGTGTTAGCAGTCAAAAAAAAAAAAAAAAAAATAGTCAAAGAAATATTGAAATACTGTTGATCTATTTTTTTTTATTATTATTTTTTTTTAGTTCTTACTGAGAATCATCCATAAAAGAGTAAGCAAAATTTTTAATTTTCAGGGTATAATGTGGAATAATACTTACTACTCACTACTCTTGAGTACTTTAAACAGGGTTACTTTTTACTCCTACTTTGAGTAGTATTTTGAACAGGTACTTGGAGTCGACAGGACACTACTACATTTTTTGACAAGCAACAGTAGATTCAAGATTCTTTATTGTCACAATACAAGTATAGCGAAATTTAGGGCAATCCATTCAGTGCCATCACATATATTTAGTGCAACTAAAACATCTATATGGCATACATAATATAACACAACACTAACAAATAGTACTTCTACTTGAGTATGTTTCTTCAGTACTCTTTTCACCAAGAACTCAACAGAACAAAATATATAACACTGGCCTGGTTGTTTTTGGATATTTTACTGCAAAAATCCTGCACCTTTAAGATGTTTCTGCAATACATGGAATAATCACTTTTTGTATTAAATTATATTTAATACATATTAAATAAATATTTTTTTAAAGTTTTTTTTTAATTCATCAAAGAATCCAACATTGATAAATCAACATATTAGAATGATTTCTGAACGCTCATGAAGACTGAAAAGGCTGATGAAAATTCAGCTAATAGCAAAGATTAATATTAATAGATATACATAATAACAACTGATATAATATATAGTCTTATAAATTACTAGCAGCAAAAGTGGCCAATTGTTTCCACTATAAACAGCTTTAATTTAGAGCAAGAGATGCAGGGGGAGTGGCCTTGCGTCATATGTCACTTTTGCTCGATTTGTGTATTTTTGGTTTGTGATCGCACCCATGGCGATGAACACCGCTAAAAACAATCCACATTCTGGAGAAGAATTAAAAAACAGATTTTGCTCAAACTAATCTCAAACTTACCAGGGTAGCAGCTTCACGCAACGGCATCATACTGTCACAATGGACGCAATGGACGTGTTGTCGCCAGACGCTGACGCTGACGACGACGACGTGCGCGCTCTGGCAACAACAAACGCGGGAGATTTGAAGAAATTCACCTCAGCTGAAGGGAAAATGGGTCGAATACGGCATTGTAACTTCGAAATACAAGTTTTACCAGCTATTTGATTGAAGTAAGTGCATTGCAGTTATTATATTTGACCATGACGCCACATTTTTAAGGTAAGTTGTAAAGTATTTCTCGAGTTTCACGAGTTTTATCGGCGAGTGTGATTAGTCATCAAGTTCCCTTTTCACACAGTATTAAACGACATGTCTTGAACATGACAAAATAGGCTTTGCTGTAAGCATTGCAACTTATAATGTTTGTACAATTTACAAGTACATTTATCGTATATGTCAACAATAAGGTACGATAGAGGCTGTGCTGTATCGTGATTCGTGAATATGTCAATGCTGAAGGGCTAGGCACGATGCTAGTTATAATGTCGGCAAAGACTGTCTTTATGAGTAAGTTACTCAGTAGCAAAGTGTTTATAGTGAAAAAACATGGAACAATTTTGTTATTTTGTGAACATGGAACAAGACACAATTGATAAATGCTTTAAAGGTGCACTATGTAAAAATTTTTTTTTAGATATTTTGATCTCTCTCTCTCTCTCTCTCTCTCTCTCTGTCTCTCTCTCTCTCTCTCTCTCTCTCTCTCTCTCTATATATATATATATATATATATATATATATATATATATATATATATATATATATATATATATATATATATATCATATTTATTCAAATGGAAGACTGTTTTTGAGCAACTAGATTAGATACATGTATATTTATTAAAGAGCCATAAGGCACCTACTGGGTAATGGCATTACAAATTAGCATTATTATTTTTTAAGCAACAAAATTACTCTAATTTACCTCTTTGTATTGGAATTCTATATTTTAATCTTAATTACTACACAAATTGAAATATAAATAATAAAAATATTAGATGAAATATACTTTAAGTGGTCAATAATTGACAACAATTATTGCATAAACAGTATTTAGTAGCCTACCAAAAGATCTCTTCAAAATATTCAATAAACTAAAATATAGAACACTTATTTAATTGAAAAATAGTAAGGTGTTTGGTCACATTTGACCATCAATGAGTATGAGTATGACCAATTAGTTGGCCTAAAGAATACCTGAGGGCTGAATACAAGAATAAAATTAATGTTAACAATGTTGCATCTCTATCACTCTCCATAATAAAACGATCCTGTGAATATGGCTGACTTAATAATCAATGCACAAGCTGTACTGTTTAACAAAACTTGCTGCAAACATCTGTGTAGTGAAACTGTTGTGTATCCGCTTAAGCCATTCAAATGCATTGACACCGCAGTAGAAGTATTCATAGACAGTAAAAGAAATGTACAGAGCGTTCCCATAGACTTCAACGGTGGAAAATTAGGTCAATTAGAGGCACTCACTTCCTGATGGATGAGCGTACTGCGCAGGCTCAGACTGAGCTTGAGGACGTAGATGTGACGTGAGCAACCTGTCTGACAGTTGTAAGACTTCTAGTAGTTGTTTAAATATTGCTTTTTGCTCACTATCGGCTTCTCCGCTTTCTTCTCCCTTCATTTTATTAGACTTTGTCTTCATGTCTCCCCCAGTCTCATAGACAGTAAAATATTGCTTCTGAGCGTCTCCTCATATCTATACAGTAATTTCTCAACTGTCCGACAGAGTCGTGTTGGTTATGATGCAATCGTTAGCCTATTTTTACAAAAACAGCTTCTACAGGGCGATAGTGTAAGATACAAGGTAACGGAGCCTTTTATGCATTGTCATGTTTCTTTATAAATAAACAATGGACAAATGGAGTCTTTAAACGCCTCAGATGTAAAGTTATTCACTGTCAAAGTGACTCAAAAATGAATGGGAGTCAATGGGATGCTAACAGCGGGTGATGGCTTGGTTAGCAATGGCCGCCCCTATGGGTGGAACGCTTTCCGAGTGATAGATTACCCCCTTGGAAGTGTTGAGTGCTCAATGTAACACGTGACTGCGCCGCTGGGAGATGAGTGCATGTTGCCACTCTGCTTTTCAACGCCTCTGGCATTAACATTAGCACCGAAAAGCTATTTATTGTTTGAATTTCACATTAAAACGTAATAATAATAATAAAAAAGCTATAGGCCTAGCTTTGTTTAATATAAAAAGCAGGTTTGGCAATTTGGCGTGAGATAAAGTTGGGCAGCGTGAAAGCGTGACACAGAGCCTAAAAGTGTGTGTGTCACGCCAAATGCGTGAGAGTTTGCAACCCTGCCCATTGTAGAGGGTTGCTTTGGCAAGTAGCCTACTACATCTTCCAAAGCATCTATGAATTTTTTTATTCCACATTTATCTGTAAAAACAAAAAAAACCCTACCGGTATGCTTAGTTGCCTTGTTTAGATTTGCACATCAGAAATGAGCATTTCCAAGTTACCTCCAGAAGCATTTGGACTTTTTTTCTGCTGCAACAGTTCAGTTATTCAGGTATGTATCAGTCATCTCTGGCTTAATTCAAATGAATAGAATGATTAATTATGCGAATCTTGGTTAATTATTCAAAATTTGTTTTTTTTTATTGAAGCATTTTACCCACAATTTAGCCAAATTGTGGTGGCTAAAAAAAGCATCTAAGGATAACAGCAGGAGGAAGGAACGTGAGGAGAATAGTCAATTGGTGATGTCAACATTCAGGAGAGAGATGAAGATAATGGCAATAATAAGAACGAGGATGAGTATTATTCCTTATAGTTATTTGTTTAATTGATATTTAATGCTGCTGGGAGGATTCACAGAATAAGATTTTCATTATACCGTGTGATTACTGTCTCTTGTACGCATAAAAATAAAGTTTGAATGAATGAATGTATTATAGTGTTTATATCTGTTAATCTTGCAGTGAATAATTGTTGTTCCTCTCCATCTCTGGCAGGATCTGTCAAGAGCAAAACAAGCAAGAGTTTGTCCTGATCAAGCCTCAGGTGTAATAGGGTCTCACTTAGTTCTGAAGTGTCCAGTCCTTCAATATTTGCCATCTCTGTGGGGGCAAATGTTTAATATTGATCAGGAGATACTGAGAACGCAAACAGAGAAGAGACAATGCAGGCAAGTGACCATGGGGGAAAACGGCATCACAGAAAAGTCAAGTAAGTAAAGATGACACCGCCATAGATACTTTATTGCTATCCTAGCTATGGCCTAGCCACCACAAGGCACAAAAGACTTCAAACATGATTAGCAACTCCATGGTATTATGGAACATTTTTTGTTGTTGTTGTAAGTTATGTCACTCAATAAGGTATATATTCAGTACAAAAATGACATTTCATATTTATCCCATTTGGCCATCTGAAATGTTCTCAAACACTGAAAATTGCAGTGCTATACAGAATGACTCTTGAATCATTCCCCTAAAAAATAAATAAATAAGAAGTAAAAGTTTTTCAGAGAATCTGTCATACTGCCTGAGCTGCTATCATTGTCCCTGGTGTCCGGAGCAGTCTGTTCAATCTACAGTAATCCAAGTGACAAATTGAAATGGCCACTGTCCAAATCTGACCTGTGGCTCCAGTTCTATGTCTATGTGCTGACAAAATGCTCTTCCAGCAGCTCAAGTCAATCGTGAATAAATCCGCAATCTTGATTCTTAACTTTTTTCTCACATTTTCTAAATAGTTTTGCTAAGCTGAGACACTATCAGGAAAGCAAAAGTATGTAATTGATGGTGCTAGTGTTGTAGTCAAGACCACCTAATCCAAGACCAATGTTTGTTGAGACCAAAACAGGGCGAGACCGAGTCAAGACCAAGGGCTAGATTTACTAAATGGCAAATTAGCGTGATGGAGAAATAAAAATTAAAAAACGCAGATGGGAGTGGAAAGTTCTGCGAGTGATCTACTGACGACAAATTAAAGAAAACAGATGTAGCCGGATCATTTCCATAATGACCAGCACAACTTACCAGTTAGCATCTGGTTTAAGACATGCTTTTTTGGGTGGTAAATAATAGCGCAAACGCCAGTAAATTGACGAGCACAAACCTTTGTAAATCACCTTGCATGATTCAATTTAATTACTCTCCTCCTATACATTTTGCATCTGAAAGGAAAACACCTACAGATGCATATGCAATAAGGCCAATTGGAAAAATAACCCTGTCCACGGGTTTTCAATGCTAATTTATTACTGCCTGTCTTTAGTAAATCCTAACAGTAGTTTTTTTTTTAACGCAAAAAAAGAGTTTCGCTGACGCAAGCTGTTAGTAAATCTGGTCCCAAGACTGGACCAGCACTCCTTAAACTCAAAAAGATGGGTTAGGGTCACTGCCTGAGAAATTACTTATTTTTAATCAATAAATATAATTAGAATAAGATAATATATAGATCTGTTACCGATCAACAAAATGAAACAACAATATTCATCTTTGCACTGCTGTGGTGGTACAGAAGATGCATCTGAATTGGTGAATGCATAAATAATTGATACATTTTTTTTCCAAAATGTATTGATGGTTTGTATAAAAGTAATATGTTTGTAGTCATGCTCGAATGTGTGAAATCGCTCTTGTTCTTGTTTAATTATATCACTTTATAATAGAAAAATCCAGATCTCGTACAAGTGCTATCTTGAATATTGTGAGCATTTAATTTTGGGGACATTTTTGACACAATCCCTCATTAGCTACTAAACTGGGCCAAATAAATAAATAAAATTAGAAATGTTATTGATTGCATCTTAAGCAGTAAGTTTTACATCCAATCACATTAATGATGTTAATAAATAAATCAGACTGCACTGGCAGTTTAGTAATATCCCAGCAATTGTGGTTTTGAAACAAATCCCAAGGCCAATAGGCCAAGACAAAGACCTTAAAAAAATGGTCTTTAGACTGGTCTCAAGATCAAGACCGGTCTTGAGTAATACAATACTAGATGGTGCTTCTATGATTTAGGTGTCTTTTTGGGGTGAAAAAAACACTTGGATTTTAGAAACATTTTGCATATGGCCAATAGCTTATTGAAGAACAGCGTTCTAAAGAAGAATTACATTTAAAGATCTTAAAGAAACAAGAGTAGCTCTTTTTTTGGCAGCAGTAAAAGGTCATGTCTTATTTATTTTAGATTAGGGACAAAATACTAGTCTTTACCTTTTGTCCACTTGCAGTTTTTGTCAAATATTTTGTTGTGATTTAATAATTGCGTGCCCTTGCCTTAATCTGGCAATAATGTTGCCAGATTTATATTAATAGAGACAAAGTTAAAAAAGCATAGCTAATACAAACCATGATATACTTATTTGACCTTCATTGCCCCCTTCTGGTGTCCAAGGTACAGCTTCCTTCTCATATATTTTCAATGCCCTAAGGGACAAGATTTCTCAATCAGCTCTTTCAACCAAAAGGCTGACCTTATTTCTGCTCAGACAACCTTATCGTTCATTAGTGCTACTTGGCAGTTGCTATAATGAATAAAGTGCCCCAGTGTCCTGTCAGGTGCTAAACCATCACAGCAGACAAAATGGTTCTAAGAGGAAACGTTCTGCATATCATTTGGCATGTTCATACATTAAAAGTACGCTTTTCATCTATATTGTGTATGCAGTAGAGGGCTTCTTTTTTTTACCTGAGAAAATTTGTTGTAACATGAATCAGAATGCTCACTATTCTAATTATCAGCTTAAGGGTTTAAGGTGTTGTTTTTTTTGTTGTTTTTTTTAACACATCAAAACTATTCTTACACTAGGGATGTGCAACTACTTTTATACTTGATCCAGTACCAAGTACTAGCAGGGCCAATATCATTGCTGACGATACCAATACTAATTCCACTACTAAATTTGTTTCTACAATTTCTGTGGATTTCTGTGTTTCTCAAGTTTGGTAATTATAGTTTTATCAGTATATTTTAAAACAGTGTCAGCAGTTCAGGCAAGAAATAGTTCCTAACACTGTTAACAGTTTTTACATTGAAGCTTATTTTACAGATTTTTGTTCATGCTAAATAATTAGCTGAACTTAAATTTCCTATATGATCACTAGTTTAAAAAATGTTGTAATATTAGGGTTGCTCTGATTGATTGGCTACTGATCACTATCGGTCGATAATCAGTTTGGGAAGTTTGATTGTCGCTACAAAGGCAGATAAACCGATCTCATGGCATGACATGCAGCAGCACAGTCTCAATCTCTATCTGGTGCAGGTAAAACAATTAATATATATATTTTTTAATACAGTGTAAGGTAATTTCAGAAACACTCAGACAGCACTCTTTCCCTCTCAGCTAGCTAGTACAAAATTCCACTTAAAGGGATAGTTCACCCAAACATAAAAATTAGCCCATAATTTACTCACTCTCAAGCCATCCTAGGTATATGACATTCTTCTTTCAGACAAATACAATCAGAGTTGTATATATATATATATTTTAAACTGGCTCTTTCAAGCATTATAATGGCAGTGAATGGCAGCTCAAAATTTGAAGCTCATAAACCTGCATGTAGAGAAGAATGCATCTAGGATGGCTTGATGAGTAAATCATGGGGTTTTGGGTGAACTATCCCTTTAAATTGTCAAATACACACAAATGTATGGACAAATTACCATCTTGTCAGATTTATAATAGTATATTGGATCCGTACACCAAGTGACAGCAACCTAATCATTTCGTTTTTTGTCTTATTGTTTGATTAACATTTAACAACAATCATTCTTCTTGAATGAATAACTTTTGTAACATTGATTATAAGGATTAAGAATCTGTATTTATGCATGGAATACAATCCAGTATTATTTAAATTTGATTCCTTATTAAATTTATTTAGTACTTCTTAAGACATACCTGAAGAAAAAAAAACATTAAAAAATGAGAATTCAGGCCCTAAATTAATGTAAAAATCTAGATTAGAGTATCCCTATAAATAATTCTACATGATAAAAACAAGGCTTCAAAAGAATCGGTATCCGTGTTCGTATTAGCAGATACTTTTTCCTGTGATCAATTCAAAAATCCTGATTAGAGCACCCTTAATTAATATTGTACATCTGACGAAGCCAGCCATTCTAAATGTAGTAGTTTTATATATTTGCAGTTTTTAAAGGGTTCCTAATGGTGTGAAGTATCCTAGTTTTTTACCGTTCTTTTGTAGAGTGATCAGTCTTTTTATATGGCTGGAATGTTGTGCTGCAACTGAGTGTCTTATGGTTGCAGACTTGCAGTGTCCAGGTCACGTACTTGTGGGGTTGCTGCCATTGAGATTAATGTGAATGCCAACAGAGCTTTCTCCAGGCCCTTTCTTCATTGCTTGTGATATTCACTGGCTTGCCTTCATGGTTTAAATCACACATATTTCCAATATTGTGTTTTCTTTTTCAACAATTTCTTGATAAACGATGGACAATAATTCACATTTCGTGCGCGTCACATCCATGATCAGTGCTGGGCGGTATGACCAAAAATTCATATTGCAGTATTTTTTTCCCCCATGCATAACTAGGTGTTAAGTACATTTTCTATTGATTGAGAGAGAAAAATACTGTAGTAGATTGACTTCAAATGCCCTATTTTACTGTCATGATGAGTGAATATTGTAGAAAAAATCTGCACTAGAATATAATACAGAGTTGCAAGGGCCCACAAAATTATGCTGTGGAGAGACAACAACCAATAATAGCACTAGTCTCTGAAATGACACGCGTCAGTTTAACACAGAAAGAATAAAGACGGTTACTTTTTTGCCCATTCTTTGAATTTTTGGTCTACATATGGAAGCCTATTTCCGCCACTAAATAAAAATAGTAATTTTTTTTTTTTTTTTAATTATTATTATTTTATCTCAGAATTCTGAATTTTTTCTCACAATTGTGAGTTATAAAGTCAGAATACTGAGATATTAACTCACAATTGTGTGATATAAAGTCACAATTCTTAATTTGTTTTTCTCATAATTGCGTGTTATAAAGTCACAATTCTGAGATATAAACTTGCAATTGCATGATAGTCACAATTCAGACTTTTTTTATCAGTCAGAATTGTGAATTAATAATTAATAATGTGCACATATACGGTAGGGTTGTGCCAATTGACAATATCATCAAGTCTTGTGAGTGTGACGCACACTACCTAGTCTCTTATATAGTTAATCCCTTTGCAGGGATTGCTCTGTAAATTAAATTGAGAATTACTTAATGCATATATGCTATTTTAAACACTGTAATCTATACCAGAGATGTGACATGTTAGTCTGTAAAAATACTGTCAGGCAGGCTACACAAATATCGATCTTGACATTGTTAGCCTCTTCTCATTTTTACATGTACATTTAACTTAAAATATTTAATTTTGTACAAGAAAACATCTCTTAATAATTAATTATTAGTAGCCTATTGGAGTGTCGGAGGAAATCTTGCTCATGTCATATAGCTCTTCTGTGGCTACTGCACTGAAGCAGCAGTTTAAGATAAACCCAGACTTCAGCCAATGTATCTGGTTTATACTTTTAAAGACAAATTGCCTTTGCCACAATGTCAAATCAAATGAAAGAATGAAGGTGATTCTGATAACACGTTTGTTAAAACACAGAAGAACAAAAATGGGAACGACACTCAAACCGAACCTCTTGGATTTACATTTCATTTATAATTAGCAGCGCAATTAACTTTTTGTTGTACAAAGCATGGCACGCGCTACAAAATAATGTTATTGAAATATTGTGAAGTGGTCATATGAACTACACGAATGAACGTTTAAAAAATTATGCAAAATTGAATAGCTCCGTAACGGATTGAAAGTGCATAAAAAAGTGTTTCACTATAGACCATGTTTAAATTTTGATGTTTCTTTGAAGGAAAGCCTGAATGAGTAATTAGCTGGGGAAGTAAAATAATGACATTTTAGTTTTTAAGTAGAAAAAAATATTTATGTAAAGAAATATATTAAAATAAAGTGCTTAAAACTGCACAATTCTTCATAAGTGGAAGAAAACTATTTTCTTTCCCTCATGTGTAACCTATATGAAAGCCCGAATGATTCACTAGTTGGGTTAGTAAAATAATGAAATTATAGTTAAGTAGAAAATACATTTTAAGTTTTACTGTAAACTTTGTCAACTGCCAATTTAGAGGAAATTGCCCAACCCTAATACATGTTTCTGGTTTATGTTTAGAGCACTAGAGTAAATAAAATATGTCCGTAAAAAACTTAAAACACACTCATTTTGGTCTTTATGATCCACGTGGCATGTGTTGTCAAACTCGTTGTGAGTTGTTTAAATTTTCTTCTGTATAATGTGATCTCAGCTGTGCCCTCACTACAGTGCAACAGTGAAACGGGATCTATCTCAAACAGAGTTGTGCTGCATTGATTTCTGAACTTTGTTTAAGTGCTATACAGCGGTATTGCGGTATATTAATTCATATCAAATCAAAAATAAACACCGGTATTCACTATGAATCGTATACCGCCAAGCACTGCGGAATAATAAAATCAAGTAAATTAAATAAATGAGTAAATAAACAAGTAGACTAAATTACACCCACCCCAATTTTAATGCAAGCCCCTCTGAGAATTGTGTCGCTTGTCCTTGTGTCAGGATTGGCTTTCTCCAGATATTTAGAACAATCTAACATTTGTTGTTACTTCTTCAGCCACTAGTTCTCTGCTATCTTCAGTGTGCTCAATAAAACTTTTTGCAGAATCTTTTAGTCGTACCACATCCTGATTTATCCTAATTGAACCATGTCCCATCAAAGTTGTAATTAAAATGCTAAACAAAGCGAGTCGGCTAACTCTGTTGTCGACCTAAGGCTATCTCATCTGAGTTTTCATGCCTTTAAATGTCAGTGCAAGAGAACTCCTTGAAAAATTGAAAAAGCCCATTACCAGTGACATTTCAACACGTGTGTGCAACACATTCAGAATAGATGATTCGAAGTATATTCAACCCTCGACAGATCTCCTCTTCTTTGGGCCAGTATCAAGTTGTGTAATTGGAATTTTATTTTGTTTTGTCTAACATTACTGTAATCCATATGTCTGGTGTCATATCCATAGTCACAATTCTGTCTTGTTTTTGGGCACAAGGATGATTCATGAATGTTCAGAAAGTCCTCGTTCTTTTTTTGTATTTAAGTTTTATGGGGAAATATCATTGTGGACTGGGTGGAAAGGGGTCTTCTACCATTATGTTGAATGTGAATCCTTCTTCATAAATTTTAACAGTTTTTGGTAAGAACTGATATACAAGTTGAGGAGATAGAATTGCAAGGCAAATACATCTTTTTTTTAAATGATTATTAGGTCAGAAATCCATGGTGGTTAATTATCAAGCTCTGTTAAGGATACAATTTTATGGTCAATGTTTCAGTGCTACAGGTTTGCTTTTAAAAAAAAAATAGATCCTTGATTTTTGTTTGACTGTAACTATATAATACTGCCAAATGGCCGTCTTGACAGATTTATGTCGCGTTCCAGGCAACCCGTAACCTGTGTTTTTCTAACCTTCTACTGGTGAAATTGCACTGGAATGGCCATTAAACCCTTGACTTCCCATCCGTGAACTCGTACTAGTCGGCGTACTCCCAGTTAGAAGTTCTAACGTTACATAGCCTGTGATACAACAATGGCAGCCCCTACGGATGATGTGTTTATGGAAGTCAAACATTAAGGGTGCTTTCACACTTGCACTTTTGGTGCGCACCCGGGTTCGATTGACATCAGAGTTTGGTTCGTTTGGATAATGTGAATGCGGTCTTCCAAACTTGGGTGGGCACCTGCAAACCATACCAGAGTCCACTTAAAAAGGTGGTCTGGGGTTCGGTTTATGTGAACTCTGGTACGGTTGGTTGCTGATGTAAACGCAATCGTACTAAATCGAGGAAATGAGCCGGTATCAATGATGAATAATTTGATAAAAATGTGTGTTTTGTGTGTGTTTAACTCATTTACCTGATGAGCGTCACTGACATGCAGAGAGCTGTAGATCTCATTTCTGCTCGTCTTCGGCATTTTTTAGAGCATTTGCAGTGCACTCGCGGCAGATTGATGCAAGTGCTGTTGCTTACTGAAGCTTTGGCAACAAAACCAACAGATCAAAAACAAAAATATAAAAGTGACGTGAGCACCACTATGCATTTCCCCACCTTCACGCTCAATGTCGTTAGCAACCGGGTAAACAGCTACTGCTTTGACACAAACGAAACCAGGTTCTGACCCAAATAATATATTATGAACACGCCCAGCGGGGACGGGGAGGGGCATCATCATCATCAGCAGCTTTTATAGCGTTAGCTAGTTTTCAGTTCAGAGTGGAAGAATAAATGAATACCAAATACATTTCCAAAAATACAAATAATGTAAAATAAAAGGTATAACAGCTTCTCTTGCCTCACGCACCGTTTTTTCTCTCTACCGTTTCCCTTAAATAAACAAGGAGCAAACACCTTTGGCATTAGAAATGATTGTAAATAAGCATAAGCCCCATAAGGTCCGCCATGCTTGGTTTATATCTAGCTACCGCAATTCCTCGCGCTCAGGCAGTTAGGCGTAACTTTGCCTGGAATGCTATAAAGTCGTAAATGGTGGTTTGAAGTCGTAACTTACAGGCTCAAAAACCTGCCTGGAATGCAGCATAAGACCCAAGCAATTAGCAAATCTCTTTCTTTAAACCTAATACAGCACAGCATTGATAACATAGCTTTGAGTCTTGTAATGTATTTCTTTATAATCCGCATTTATTGTATCAAGACTGGCGTGTCTAATAAGTTGTCAGAAGCTTTGGAAACTAGGATCTGAAACCTTTGGCAGTTTCAGGGTCTTGATCGACTCCATTAAAATGGAAACTTCAGGCAAACATGCAGGCGTGCTGTCTGATTCAGATGACTGGCAGCCAATTACTGAAAAAAATGCAGAATCTGTATGTTTGCTATAGATATGACAGAATACAATTTACACATTATGAAGACCATTTACCCAGTGCTACCTCTATTTCCTGTCATGCTGACATTCTTTTTTTTCATATAACCCAGTATCTGATCCTGTAGGTTATTACAAGAATTTTAAACACTTTACTGGTTGTGTATCGTTCAGCGGCAGACTGTCAAGATTCTCTCCAGGGACACTTGAGATGAGATACAAACACAAGTGACAAGCCCGAGCTTAGCAACTGTAGCACAGTTTTTGATAAATGGATAAAACAAGCACATCTGAAATCACTCACAAGATCCTCCATGGAATTTCACAGATCTGTTAATTCTTGTTTTGGTAAAAAATTCTCCCACATCTTAATTCTTTGTGGGAGGGCAGTATTGTCTTGTGAGAAAGGCGCAGGGATCCCAGGTCACATCTTTGCAGCAACAACAAAAGTAAAGCTTTTTCAACATATGCATGTTTGATGGTTGGATTTGAATTTCATGTGTGGATTTCCTCCTCCCCTCCACATTTAAACACAACAGCCTCAAACATCTGAAAGCATTGTTCATGTTTAACATGGCGCAGCGTGACTTTTCACATCTGAGAGAGTTTACACAAACGCACTGTGATGTGCTGTTTTGGGGGTCTTTTGAAATTATATCTCTTTGACGCCTACCCTTGTGTAACCACCACAAATTGATTTCCAGTCTATCACGCAGACGAATCACTGGCCTGTTCCTGCTTCACCTTTCTAACCTATTTTTAGTTATACTTTTGAGACAAGCTTTCACTATTGTGCACATTTTTACAGTGCTCGCAATGCTGTATTGAAATTCTGCTGCAGTTTCCAGCAGTTAATTCAGTTCCAGTTGGAACTTTTTGTAGATAATTTTACTTGAATAAGAAATTGTGATATTTAACTTCTTGCATGTATTTTTACATACACATTTAGAAACCGCTTATAACCCCTTAGCACGTTCAGAGGAACACCCTGGTAACCATCCACCACATCCTAGCTTTGTTATGGTGAAATCTACATCAGAAAGCAATACATAAAATGTGTAGTGAGTTAAGGCTATGTGAATAATTTGGCCAAAACAACAGAGTATTAAAATGATAGTTCATTTTAGTTCATTACTCTCCTCGTCGTTACTAAACACGTAGGAGCTTCGGTCATCTTTGGAACATAAATTAAAATATTTTTTATGAGATCTGAGTTTCTCTTTCCAGTGGTTCAACCTTAATTTGTATGAAGTGACGAGAATACTTTGTGTGTAAAAAACAAGCAAATAAAATGTATTCAACAATTATGTCAGCCTCCGACGCTGTTGCTGTAGTAATTGCAGTCCAGTGCTTCCACATTATGTCAGCGCTACGCCAGAATGGCAGCTTAATATTGGCCGACACTGATCATGTGACCACAAGAACGCATGTGTGTGATGCTGATGCAGGAGCTTGCTAACGTAAACCAAAGAATTTAATCTTTGTGTAAACTGAATTAAGGTTGCACCACTAGAGTCACATGGACTGTTTTAAAAATGTATTTACCACCTTTCTGGGCCTTGAAAATGTTAATTAAATAGCAGTGTAAGGAGGGGTCAGAGAGCTCTTGGATTTCATCAAAAATATCTTCACTTGTGTTCTGAAGATGAACGGAAATCTCAAAGGTTTGGAACGACAATAGGGTGAGGTATTATTGAAAGAAATAAAATTTTGGAGTGACCTAATAACCCTTTAAGTAATCGCAAAATACAGAAAACCTGTTGATTTGAAGTTCATACGTTTAATATTTTGGTGTACCTGCACCAAAGCGTGACCCCCACCATACTTCTTTATAACAAGTGTGTTCTGTCCAGCTAGGTGTGAAATGCGCTGGAGACAGAAGCAGAATTTAAAGAAGCGCATTTGAGCAGCTTTCTCTCATTAGAGGATGCACTGCATGGCGAAAACAGGCCTGTAGCAGCGCCACTGGTGTTCTTCTTGTTTATTCTTTTACCCGGCACTCTGACAGAGAGCTTGGCATGCCCTGTTTGTATGTGGAAGAAAGATTAGGTCCCTTTCTTGCCTTTTCTTCAGCGCCTGTGGTTACTTTCAGAATGTAGTGGAGAATTTAGAGCACAAACTGCATCTCCTCTTGAATATAAATTGCTGTTCTCTGAAATTTTAAAGGAGGGAGAAAGAGATAAATAAATCTCATTTTCTGTCCCAGCAGAGTTCCCTCTGCTCAAATCCATTTCTTCTTTCCCCCCTGGCCTAACCTTGGCACAGAGGAAGTTCAGATAGAGCTCCCCTTGATACTGGGTATAGTTCACCCTAAAATAAAGATTGTAATTTACTCAACCTTCCTCATCTGGTTCCAAACCTGTATGATTTAGTTTCTTCTCTGGAACACATGTTAAATATGTATCTTTTTGTCCATATAGTGTTGTTTACTTTCAACATGTGGAAGAAAAAAAACAGCCAAGTTAACGAGCGGTAATATCCTAATGCAATTTCATGCAGTCTTTTTTTACACTGTTAAAGAGTTGGATTCTCATGCTAAACATGGTCAAAAATTAGTTGGTTGTGTAAAAGAGTATTTCTGTGTCACACACACAGGGTTTTAACAATTGTCTGAAAGTTTTAGGTCATACAGGGTGAAATTCCTTGTATGGGCACTGGTCCCGGATGAGTGTGTGCGCATATCGAGCTGTGCAATATTGTCTTTAACAATATTTAAAATGTATATGACTTAGGCCTGTCACAATAACAAATTTTGCTGGACGATAAATTAGCCAAGAAATTATTGTGATAAACGATATTGTCGTTCTGAGACCATTTTCATCTAAAATAATGATAATGGCATAAAAATGAAGGTACACCTTTTCAAAGATCAATAAACTTTAATTTCTAAAGACTATTTAACACTAAAAATGGAAAACATTTTAGATAACCACAATAAATGAACAAAACAACAAAAATTGGAGCATGGACTCTCAGTCTGTTTAAAAAATGCATTTAAATAAGTACCAAAAAGAACAATAAAATGGATGAAAACTGCAACGGATGATTGTGTTTTAGGCGCATATTAGGGGTGGCATGGTTCACAAAACCCACGGTTCGGTTCGTATCATGGTTTTAGGGTCACAGTTTTCCGTTCTGTATGGTCCTCGTTGTTTTTTTTCTTTTAATCCAGATATGTACTTCAGCATAATATATATTAATTATTGTCATAACCGTATTTATTAAGGTTACATGGATCAAAGAACAACAAACAATACTAGGCCTATTTTATTTATTACTTTTTGTTGTGGCACCAGTGAAAATTTTGTTAGCATTGAGCCCGAATACATAATTAGACCCCTAAAGAACCTGGACGCCCAAGTTTCATGTAGTAACTTTATCGGTAAAAATTACATAAGTAGTTTGGAGAAGTCTACCACTCCCCCTTAAAATAATCTTAGGGGCAATAAGACTATTTGTCGTGTGATAACCACAATAGATGAACACAATAGATGTGTGTGTGTGTGTGTGTGTGTGTGTGTGTGTGTGTGTGTGTGTGTGTGTGTGTGTGTTTAGCTTCACCCACTGTATGCCTTCACAAGCTTGGCTTGGGAAATAATCTGTAAAGTGTATCTGTCTTTTATAAATATAATAAAACTAAAGACTCTTGGGAGATATGAAGGATAAAACTACTACTACTCAAGATTAACAGAAACTTCAAACTTAACAGATTGGCAGAAACTGTGTTATGTACCCTTTAAGAGTAACGTCTGAGACAGTTGATAGCTAAATAAAAACTCTTTGGAGACTGTTTTTCTCTCTGCTAACACTACTTAAAAATTCAGTGAAGGAAGAATAATGAAAGGGAGAGAGAAAGTATGTAGAACCTCTTCAACACTTACAGTGTTTTAAAAATAACAAATCAAACCTTGTCAACAAGGCCCCATTAATTTTACATCTTTACATTCATATCTATACCTATAATCTCCATTACTAGGGCCCTATAAAATCTGTTTTATTTTTTTCCCAAATTCTGTGTTTTCCGTTTTAATTTTTGCAGATTCCGTTTTTTTCCTTTTTTAATTTTTGGGAATTTAATTTTTTTTTACCCTTTACTGTTATTTTAGTCAAAAAAGAGTGTGCTTTCAATGTTAATATAATAGAACATAAAACACAAAATAGGAATGACTTCAAATTTATTGCGGTAACAAACATCACATTAACTTTTTAGAACAAAGACTGCATGATGCAACATGACACTGCACTTCAAGTACTTCAAATATTAATGGTTATGAGCTTTAAACTTTCCGGTAACATACATTATTTTAGTTAATATAAGTTAAAATGAAAGAGCTCCATTAGCTTTTTCTTTCAAGTAAAAATAATAATAAAAAAACTAAAAGAATCATCTTTTACATATAGTACTATTGATTAAAACATTTAAAGCTGAAAATTGACATGACATTTTTTAATTTAATTATGAAATCATGTAGTGAATTGTTCTGTGTGTTTAACAATCACCATTATGATCCAGAGCTGTAAAAAAATAAAATAAAGTACACGAAAACAACACTGCCGGAAGTTTTTTTTTTAAAGAAAAATTTCAAAGGCCCCTTTAAATGATTAACTAGATGCTCCTCTTAACTTTACTTACTTTGATCATGTAAACTACCCATATACAGTATGTTATGCATAAGTTATGTTTGGAACAGAGAGGAAAACGGTCGCATTTGCAGAAGATATGCTGCCTAATGTGTCTGTCAAATCAAAGCACGAGAATGACAGGGGTTGAGCAGACCACCGGAAAATCGGACAGAATGGACAATATTTGTCTGTATTTGCAATACACAAGCCGCGGTTCAGCTGCATGCAACCAATGCTGCCTGTGTAAAAAGCACAACCGGCGCGCGGTTCCCGCTCTCCATACGCAAAGCTTCTGCGTTACAGAAACCGGTGTTAGCGTCCAGTTTCTTAAATTTTCCGCTGATGAAAGCAGAGCCATGGAGACCAACTTCGCCATGCTTTCATTGTTTTGAAGGGGGAGCTGAAATGATGGGAGGGGTTGTGTCGCGAAAATATGCTTTCCCCGGTCTGCATTTTCCTCACATACCTTCTCCTCCCACACAAAACAGAATTTCATTACAGATATGTAAAATTCTGATTCCGTGTTAATATGCAGATTCCGCGTTTGTATGCCAATTCCGTGATTCCGTGATCGTGGAAATTATAGGGCCCTACATAACTGCAGCCTGACTGCTCATGTCTCACTCAGCACGTAATAGCACTTCCCTGGAGAGAGTCCCTGGCTTTCAATACACCAAGCCTCTTATGTCTGGTTCTATAAGCACTTGGTAATATTAATTATCTTGCTTTCTTATTAACCAAAGGCACGATGTAAACAAGCCAGTGTGTGAAAATGAGATCTTTTCTATGAATGATTTAGATGCTGATTATCTGACCACAGAACAGGAAGAATGAAGAACTAGAAAAGGTTTCAAATGAGTGTACTCCATCATTGAGTATTACAAAAGTCATTATGTGTTGTGTTTGTGCTTACTCATGTTAAATGCAACATTTAAAAATAAAGGTTCGTCACCAGAACAAACAATTTGGGGGGGAGGCACACTTTTTTTTATGATCTGAAAAAGACATTCACCAAAAAAAAAAAAAAAAAAAAAAAACGTTTTATAACTAAATTAGATCATGTTCTATATTCAAGTTCTGTTTTGTTCAATTATTCAAACAAAATACTTTTTTATTTTCACATTTAGTAGTATATTCTCCGTTACTCTGCATTGTTCGTACACATATACACTCAACCCAGTCCCATCTAGTGGCTTTCTTAAGTAACAGGCATAATCAATGAATATCATTACAAGTCCAACCTAAAACTACACCAAAACCCATTTGCTTTATGACTCTATACTTCATTAACATGAGTCACAAAAGCTCCTTCTTTCCATCAACAACACAGCAATAATAAAAATAATGTAGCATATAATCTTTGAGCTCCTATATCCTATCTTTGAACAATATAAAAAATGTAGCAGGCAAGCAGTGTATTCACAATTGATTAAAATATTTGGAGGCGGCGGGAGTGAAATCTCCAAATTTATGTTGACACTTGCGTGTGAGGGTCTTCTCAAATGCCAGCTGAATGACGTTTGTGGCGCATATAACGTCTGTGGTCTGTGAATAAATTCCTCAAAACTGAAAATGAATTTTCACACATTGCGGTTTATGCACAGCGTAAATCCGGTCTTCAAAGCTGCCAGGACAGTGGGCATTGCTTCTGATGTTTTGTGGTACTTTAAAAGTAGATTTTGCTGTCAATTTTGCGTTTCCTTCTTTTTTTATTCATGTAGAATTAAACCGTTTAGTTGATGGTTGGTTTGGTTAATGACATGATGTGCTGAAGTAACTTCAGATTCAAAAATTGAAGTAACTTCAGATTCAAAAATTGAAGTAACTTCAGATTCAAAAATTGAAGTAACTTCAGATTCAAAAATTGATCTCTCTGGGTTCAAAGCAATCAGCGATTGTGCAAGCTCTGTATTGTCCTCACCAAAGCGATGGTAGGTTTCTCCAAGAAGTGTGTCAAGTGAACTGTAATAAAGCCTTCGTAGCTCTGGCTTGTCATTGCTCTTTTGTCCTGTTGTTTCTTAGGGGTTTTAAAATTAATCGTTTCTTTTATGCATCGCGATGTAGATGAGGACGATTCAGCATCGGTTCAGTAATAGACCATAACCGATTATAAAGTACTGTTATTTGTCACGTATGTGCTTTGTCGTGGTCGCACACAATGGCAGAGGGAAGCGAGAGACGCAGGTCTAGTAATGAATTAAATAAAAGTAATTAAAAATGCTCGAACTACTTTAAAAACCAACAAATAAATATTCAAATAAATACTAGTGGAAATTCTTATTTACTGTGAGCTGCCATTTTGAAGGTGCGGAAGAAACATCCAAATCGCATCGCACAGCTCTGTAAACTAGACATAACAGCGGCATTTACTTAGTGGCACTCACGACCATTTCCAACCCAGTCAATAGGTCCATGTCCTCACTCTGCAAAAGCTTGTTAGGGCCATCCAGCAACATCAAGACTGTCTTTACAAAGTGTACGATAAACATAGGCTGAGCTCAATGGCCTCCATCCTCACCTCAGCACCATATGTCCACTCTTCGTCGGTCTCTGAAAGCAAAGAAATTATCTCCTTTTAAGACTTAATGATTGCAGAGACTGTTGATAAATGTCTTTTCCATTTCTGTTTAAGAAGTCGCTTTAATCGCTCCCCATTGCGCTGAAACAGTAGGCTTCTGAAATTATCTGTACAGGGTACAACATGCATCAAAAAAATCTGTGACTGCTCTCCCTCTGCAGTGCAGCTAGTGGTTCATGCAATGAATATGTGGGATTTCTCTGCCCAGTTTTTCTTGGAGTAGTTTCTGCACACCACCATTCTTTCCCGTCATAACTGAAGCTCCATCATACACCTGACTTTTGAAGTGTTAAGTTCAATTCTTCCATAATTTTGTTTGTCAATGTGTTGGCATCACCAGCATCTACTGTAGCTATAGTGAGAATGCATTCTGTTGTTTCATTTAATGCAGACGTGAAGCGAATAGCTATGGATAGGACACGGGTCCCCACTGGATTTGAGAACATATCTACTTTAATAGCATACCACAAATCGCCCACATGTTGTACAATGGCATCAGTCACAACGTTACTCATAATGGGGATCAGTTAATTTTGCATGTACGGACTTGTGTAGCTTGCATTACGGGGGATGTGTTTTATTTCAGACAATGTAGGGTCTTACTTAACAGTATAATTCAACAGGGATAGAAAAAGACCACTATCATCCTCTGCCATGTCATCAAAAGCATCACAGCTCCCTCTGAAAGGTAACTGATTTTCAGCGAGAAATCCCACAACATCAATCAGAGTAGACGCCATATAGCAATTTCTGCCTAGCTGATCAGAATTAAGTGTGGAAATTTCCTTTCCACTATCCATGCACATCTGGTGTTCTTTCAATCTTGCCAGACAAGTCAAATGTTCTTTTGAACTTGCATGTTTATGTAACCCCTTCAGGGTTTTTCCTGGGTCAAAAATGGTCTAATGCATAGTCACACAATACTGACAATAAAATTAAAATAAATGCAGAGAAACACTTTGTAATTTGTATTTGCTTATGTTATTTTGAATTCTCATTATGTAGGATCTCTTACCTTGATGTTTTTTTTTTTATTTGGTTCCTGTTTTTTGTACACTATTTACAGATAAAGTAGCAATAGTGTCTTTTTTGTTTGTTTTTTCCTTTTTCTTTCTTTTACAATTTTCTGCCTTATACAATTTAAGAAAATGATCAGCAGCTAACAACAACTTTGTTCTGTTTTCACCTCACTCCAATCTAAGCTAAATTATTTTATGCTGTTTATTTGTCTAGGCTACACGTTGTCAATATAAATAAGCTGAAATACTGTGGATAATTAAACCACTCTTGATAAATTGGGAAGCACACTTGTTCTCATTTCAGATATGTTCTAAATAAATGATTAAATTGATTAGTTCAGTGTTGAACATATCAGTTGTTTAAACCAGTTGTTAAAATGAATTGGTTTGAAGGAGAATTAGGTCACGAATCGGACATTAGCAGACACGTTGTGTCAACACACAGAAAACACTTTGTAACTGGATAGTATTTGTTTCCTGTTTATTGAAAGGTTTATGTCATCTGGTCAGAGGAAAGATAACTTTTTTGAATGCAATTCAAACTCAGCGATAATACAGGTTAAAAAAAAATCCAAATGCATAATGCGCAACATGGATTCGTTCTTCCGAACTTTTAATTTGTATTATTTTAAATATGAGAGAGCTAAGACTCACTCTGATCATTCTCTGTAACTCCGTTAACATGCGCCCTATCACAAGCAGTCATTTATTCTACATCACTCAAAATCACAATAACTGATCAAATAAGGCTTTGGCAGGACAAAAAAAATGTTGGCGGCCGCCCCAAAACATTAAATGTAGGATAAACCTTGCTCTTACCCTTTTACTGTGAAAGTCGAGACTTACTAGCGCATGCGCACTATTGAACACTCAACATGGTAAGAAGAATGCTGCATCAGCTTTGACACTATATTCAAGCCAGTCACAAGTCTGATACCATGATATTTTTATAATCAAACAATCATGCAGGGTATCGTTGTAGAATGATCTGATTCTGTCCTTCATTTGAAAGATCATCAATGGCCTGCAGTGTTAACCCAGTCATCGCTGCAGCTATGGCAAACACTTCACTAGTAGTAGGCCCGTTCATAATTACACCCGCAACTCTGTCTACGCTGTGACATTGTCTCATTAGATAAATTCTCTATTCCTACCAACTCATTAGCACCAGATTCGTCTCTACACGTTGTTGGTCAAAGTCGTCTTTGTCAACGACGAGTCTTTAAACCACTTTCTTATATCCATAGCTTTACTGTACGAAACCACGAAAATTTAATTCTAAGATTTCATGCAATGCGCAGCTGCGCAAAGAAATTGCGCATAAACAATACTGTATGCTTAATATACATATGCTACCCACAAACTGCATTTTGTAATTTTAACTAAATAAAACTACTAACACAAAAATATAACTATTGAAAGGTCTGCATTATAAATTGACATTTTTAACAACTTGAAAAACAAATTGGCCTACTGACGCTATTAAAACTTAACACTCCCAAGTTGCGAGACAAGTTAGGATCTCAAAGCTCATCTAATTGTTTGGTCTTAACATGGAAGAAATATTGGTGGAAAAATGGTGCTATAAATCATTTTGCTTCACTTTTAATTATCATTTTAAATTATTATATAGTTATTTGATATAACGGCCTGACATAGATTAAACTTATTATACTATATTTATACTATAAATCTTGTTTTTGAAAAACATAAAATGAATTGTGCAGCCTCTTCAGTGAGCAAATATAACAGTTGCTGCATATTAAAGATAAAGCTGTGGGAGTGTCTAATAAATGTCAGGAATGTGTGTTTGAGTGGGTGTATATGTATTATTCAGTAACTGCATTGGCATAATTTATACTATAACTGTGCCTAGCATACTTTTTTGACTGGCTGTTGTCTTTCCTCTCAGGATGTTGATATCTGGCTCTGATAAAAGCCCAGTTAGTTTTTTTTTTCTTCAGAAGGTTGCTGCTAGGTCACGCCTGATTAGTAGTCCTCAAGCACAGCTCCACAAGAAGTGTTAAAAGCAGCGTTTATGCCAGAGTGAGCAGTATTTTTCTCCTCCATAACTGTCAAGGCTGGGCTTTTAATTGATCCAGTGATTTCCCCCTCCCTACCCACTTCCTAAACTGGTGAGGACAGGATTTCTATTTTAGTTCAAAAAGTATTTTCCAAAGCCATATCCTTCAGTATGTCTTCCTCTGGCTCCTCTCTTATTTCTGTATTTCCAAGGATTTGCTTGGGTGAGAGTTAAGAGGTAAATTAATATTCTATCATCTTCTTGAACCCCAGTAATTCAAAACAAAGATACTTGAGTAACATCACAGTCCATAAAGCTTAGTAATAGTAACCCATCATCACTTCTCACAAACCAAGAATGAACTATACCTTGAAGATAAAGATCAATGAAAGATAAATTATTTTAATTTTGCTCTCCACACCATAACTGAAAGCATTCTTCAGGCAGATGATTCCAGAATGGTTCAACTTTGATTAAGCTTATGGTTTGGTGAGATTTTCATTTTGATATTGGTGATTTATGTATTGTATTCCTGGTAGTATGCTGAATGTATTACATTGCATATTGCATATATTAAAATTGTTCATCCCCACACCTTTTGCTACAGACATGAATGATGCTTCAAATAATGTGGCCTTTTGAGGAAAGTGTGCAGTCATTTTTCGAAACCATTTTATTTAAGATTTTAACCTTGCGGGCAATAAAATAGCTCAAAATACCTCAAAAACGGTGGTTAGTTTTGCATGGGCAAGCACATTTCCCCCCTTTTAACGTATTTATTTTTAAGTAGGAATTGTCAAGGCATGATGCAGTTTGGTAAATCTCTAAACAGAAGTGTTGATTATATATATTTGGTACGTGTATGGGTGCGATTTTATAAATCATAATTGTTGTTTTAACAATGTGCAATGATCAATGACATTGTCGAATTTAACAATGATCTGACATTGTCGAATATCCCTCACACACACAGAGAATGAAATGCATCGACTATGTGATAAAGTCTTGTAGATTAAAGTAGTGCGGGTGTGCATTTAGAGTGTATGCTTTTACTGCGTGATTTAGTCTGTTTATATGATTTACTATAGTTAATACATATCACATGAAGAGTGCAGTTTTTCTTGATAACAATTGTGATATTGATTTGAAAAGTTTATTAAATAAGATATTAAGTGACTTACATTTAAGACACAACATTGCAGTTTTTGCTCTATTTCTTCAACAACAATACTTAAAATCAAAGCCACAGCACTGTAATTGCATCTCTTAGAAACACACAGAGGTACTTAATTAATCAGCTTTTTGAATAAGTCAGTTGAATTAATGGTTTAATGACAGATTCTCAGTGTCCCAATGTGCATACTATCCACCCTATCTGCCCTAAATAGTTTAAAAATTGTCTAATGTCACATACTATTTAGGATGGATAGTATACACATTGGGACTCAGGCCAAGATAGTCAAATGCTTTGTTCCTGAATGAATCAGTAGTTTGAATGAATCGGTCGAATCGCAATGACTCGCTCATTAACACTGCCACCTACTGGTGGTTTTAATTTCACATTTTAAGTATCTTCGTGTTTTAAATCACTTCAAATATCACTATTCAACTTTTATGTTTTAAATATCAAAACATTTATGCATTTTTAATTGCAGGTCAAATGCATTCATGTCCAACTGACCTCTCCGTTGCAAAGGTGAATTTTGTGGATACTTATTTAATTTAATTAGTAAAAGCCCTATTGTGTCTTATTATAATAAAATGTTATTCAATTTATGAAATTGAGACAAAAGATGATGCATGCATATAATTAGTTTTAAAAAAACATAAGGGAAAAATGCCAATAAAAGGTTAAAAATCAATTGAAAAAATACTTTGTAACTGCTATGAACTAACCACCAAAAATTAAGAATATCAAACACTTTGTGTCAGCTGTCCACAGCAGTCCTAAATCTGCCAAGGTACCAGCACAATAACCCACTCAGCAAAATATTGTCTAATTATCATTAACGATAAAATCAAAGTAAATAACGAGATATATATTTTTTTGTTGAATATCGCACACCCCTGGCATGTGGCATCACTGTAAGCAAGTGCAACAGGAAGACGGAAGCAAGATGTGGAGAGGCATGTTTTTAATGATTCAGAGGCTGTTGGCAGGGTATTTTTGTCTGGCACTTTGTTGTTCTGTTCAGACCCTCCGGACTGCCTCAAGGGCCCAAACTCTGTCCCTGCCTGCCCTGAGTGCTTACTTTGTCTTCCTGTCATGATGCAGAACAACTGCCTACCCCCCCACCCAGCACTTCTTTTCAGGAATACCAATATGCATCATCCATACTCCAATACCTTCAACATGTATTTAGCATTCCTTACATGTTAACTCAGCCATTATAGGATCTGTCCTCAGTCCATCCGTGTGCTTCGTTTTGGTAAGAAACACGGAATCCCCAAAGTCTCCAGGAAGCCGCCGTAATGCGTAACATTTACAAATAACCCCACGCCTCAGCAGAAATGCTGTTGCGTGAACAGCATTGGTAATAGAGCTACATAAATATTCTCCAGCAGCAAAACGCTGCTCCTCGCTGGTACTGATGAATAATAAATCCCATAGGCATGGTTCTGTCAGTTTCTCAACTTCTATGGCACACGGTTGAGGTTGGACAGGTGCGTCTAATTAGAGGTATAAATTTAAAGCGAAAACCACACAGATCTAAACCCTGCAGAAAAAACACTTTAGTATGCACATGGATGTGCTGAAGAAATGAAGAGCCCTTGAATATATTTCTCTGTAATATAGTGTGTATTATAATTCAGTAATGACAGACTAATTTTCAATTACATAAATTGGTCAGGCTGAGTTATCCTCTCTTATTGTTGTTGTAAGCTGGAATGGCTCTTGTTGTGCTTCCCCTAATAGGCTCATGAAGTAAACTAACGTATTTCCTTCAGTGCTGTACAGCTTGTATAAATCATTGTTATTATCCTTGGCCGAAAGCCCTAAGAAGCGATGCTGTTGTGTAGTTGAGTGTTAAATTCATCTGCATAAAATCTCATCAGCCCCAAATTCTTTGAGCAATGCTCACTCTATAGATCCTTCACTGTTATCTATAATAGTCGATAATGTGGGAAATGCAAAAATTTCAAGAATCTTTTTTATCATTCGTGTAGGACTTTAACTGCTTCTAAAATCTATGACCCACTTTATATTAGGTGGTCTTAACTAATGTGTACTAACATTTAAATTAATCATTTGATACAGTGCACTTGTGTGCATATTTTTACACTGTAATTTTAAAAATGACCTGCATGTAGGGCTGCATGAGAAAAATCATAACTGTCGATTATTCCCTTGAAATTGTAATTGCAATTTTTTAATTTCGGTTATCAAAATTTGCATTTGAATTGTGTTTTGAATAGCTTTATACCATAGTTTGAAGCAACTGCGTCACATTTTTATATACTATATATATATATATATTTTTTAAAACAAGCTGAAAACACTCTTCCTAAAATAACATGTATTGCTTTTCTACAGCATTAAGCCTCAAATGTCATCTATAGATTGGCTTGGTTTCTTCTTTAAAAAAATTGTTTTTAATATATATATATATATATATATATATATATATATATATATATATATATATATATATATATATATGGTACAATAATAGGGACTTTTGCACTGGGTAGTTCTAGGAACTTGGATAACTAAAGGTTCATATAGGAACATATGAATATGGGTTGTAATCGCGAATTTGAAGGATTATTATTAGGTTCCATTCATAATTACACTATTGACACTTCTCTTATACCTAACCCTATCCTTAAACTGACCCATACCACCACACCTGTCCCTAACTCTACCCTTAAACTGACCCAAACCACCACACCTGTCCCTAACTCTACCCTTAAACTGACCCAAACCACCACACCTGTCCCTAACTTTACCCTTTAAATTACCCATACCACCACACCTGTCCCTAACTTTACTCTTAAACTGACCCACACTACCACACCTGACCCTAACTCTACCCTTAAACTGACCCACACCACCACACCTGTCCCTAACTTTACCCTTTAAATTACCCATACCACCACACCTGTCCCTAACTTTACTCTTAAACTGACCCACACCACCACACCTGTCCCTAACTTTACCCTTTAAATTACCCACACCACCACACCTGTCCCTAACTCTACCCTTAAACTGACCCACACCACCACACCTGTCCCTAACTTTACCCTTTAAATTACCCACACCTGTCCCTAACTCTACCCTTAAACTGACCCACACCACCACACCTGTCCCTAACTTTACCCTTAAACTGACCCACACCACCACACCTGTCCCTAACTTTACCCTTTAAATTACCCACACCTGTCCCTAACTCTACCCTTAAACTGACCCACACCACCACACCTGTCCCTAACTTTACTCTTAAACTTATCCATACACCACACCTCTCCCTAAGTTTACCCTTAAACTTACCCACACCACAACACCTGTCCCTAACTTTACTCTTAAACTTACCCACACCACCACACCTGTCCCTAACTTTACTCTTAAACTTATCATACACCACACCTCTCCCTAAGTTTACCCTTAAACTTATCCATACCATCACACCTCTCCCTAACTTTACTCTTAAACTTATCATACACCACACCTCTCCCTAAGTTTACCCTTAAACTTATCCATACCACCACACCTCTCCCTAAGTTTACCCTTAAACTTATCCATACCACCACACCTGTCCCTAACTTTACCCTTAAACTGACCCATACCACCACACCTGTCCCTAATCCTACCCTTAAAGGGTTAGTTCACCCAAAAATGACATTTCTTTCATTAATGACTCATTCATGTTGTTCCACACCCATAAGACCTCCGTTCATCCTCGGAACATAGTTTGATATTTTAAATTTAGTCCCAGGGCTCTCTGTCCTTTGAATGTAAGTGTATGCCCACTTGCTGTCCAGGTCCAGAAGGTAATGAAAACATCATCAAAGTTGTCCATGTGTGACATCTGTTGGTTAGTTAGACTCTTTTGAAGCGTCGCCAATACATTTTGTTCCAAAAATAACAAAAACTATGACTTTATTCAGCATTGTCTTCTCTTCCATGGTCCTCAAATAAAGATTAAAACGGTCGTGAATCATGATTCAGATCGCGTGTAAAACTGGCAAACTGCTGGAATCACGTGACATTGGCGATACAAATCATTAATCAATCTGCTGGTTGAATCATGCTAGGCAACGTGGGGGAGAGGACGCTTGCATTGTCTGTTTGCCGCTTCTCCACCCGCAAATCATGTTAACTGTACTATTAGATTTTATTTTCTTATTTTTGTGACTAGTCTAACAGTCAGAGCTACAATTGGGACTGTTGCTGATTGCTGGCAGCCACTGAGAGGACGTTCACCGTTCTTCACCGCTTCTCTGCTGTTTTTGTTTGAATTGTTGCGGTTGGTTCTGGTTTGAAGGACATTTGATGTTGCTCGCTGCGGATGCTCTCTCTTCTGGGTGTCGGCTGCTCACTGGTGGTCTCCCTCGGGCTTGAACTGCATGGTGGCTTAAGTTTACACCGGGCTAGCGTCATCAGCATCCAATGTTGGGATGTTCAGCTTCTTGGCTGTTTGATTGTTTGTATTATTCAATTTTTTAACTTGTTGTTCATTTTTTGTTTTTGTTTTCTTCCCTTTGTTCCACTTTGATATTCTTCAGAATGAAAAGTGCATTATAAATAAAACCTATTATTATTATTATTATTAGTAGTAGTAGTAGTTAAGGCCATCTAATATAAGGTGGGACCAAAATCTCTACCGGAAATACCAAGCTTTCTGGGATTTAGGACTATATTACAAGCCAAGTACTGAAATTGGTTTGCATGGGGGAATTTGCACTTGCTTGCTCTTTTTACTTAGAGATTATTAAAATACTTATGGAAAAACACATTTAAACATTTCTGTTTTAATATTAGCCTAAAGTATTTTCCAGGCATAACAAGGCACTGATAAAGGTGGCAGCGCGTCTGCAGCGCTAGTATCACCAAATGTAATTGCAAAAGTAAGGATTTGTTGTTCATTGAATACATACATAATCAGAGTGGTTTCAATGTTTTACATATACACATTTTTTTAATTACCCACATCAAGCATTCTTAGACTTGGCTTCACTGACATGCAGTTAAAGTTCGATCTTATGTCAAATATCAACCAGCAGACTGTATGTCAAATACCATTGTTGGCCTTGATCACCCAGGCCTATACAACATCATGTTACAACTTTGCCATAAGTGCACTTTAGCATTTGTCTTATCCTTCCATGTATTCTTCTCTGCAATCTTTTAAGGTCAAAGGCTTATTTGATAGTGCAAACTGGTGGGGTTGACAATCAATAATGCAATTTTCAGTAAGAAGAGCAAGAAATATACGTCAAAGCCTCCTGCAGCAGAAAGCATGTGGAGGTGTGCATGAATCTGCAACATGACACTTTTATACATCCCTGTTCACATTCTTAAATATTTGTATGCCTTTACATTGTCACATGCAGGCAACTCAAAGGCAAGGAAGTGGTGAGATGGATAAATAACGTCTATTGTAACTATTAAAAACAAAACAAAAAAAACATTGGCAATCCAGCATGAGAACCAATGCAACCGCTTTGCTATAGATAATACTAAACTAAGGGCTTAAATAGGAGAAAACAAAATGAACAAGAAACATATGCACAAAGCCATGACAACAAATAATGAATAATAATAAAAACTCAAGGGAAAATTAAAACAAAATAAAACTAAACATAACCTAAATTTTCCTATAGTGCTTATTCAAAATTTTGTGTGATGTCACACGCTTCTAGGAATTTTTACCAGGTTTGTAGTCAGTTTTAATGCAGTAAGACAGTTATATTAAAAGACCAAATTCAATATACACCTTATTGATGATGCAAACTTTATATAGGAAAGCAGATGGAAGCAACACAAGGTTTCTCATTAAGCCTTTATTTCCTTCAAACCCATTATAAACAAAATGCGTTGCATTCATATTATTGGCTCATCTACTCACCTCTATATATACAAAATTTTATCTATTAATATTACTGTTTTAGTACATTACTGCACTTTAACGGTGGGTTGCAAAATGATTATTTAGCCTGGTGTTGGTTCACCCTCTCTCTACTGCTTGATCAGCTCTACAATTCTAACAGTTTTACTGCGTAATTAATCTGTTTAAAATTAAGTGGTGCAACAACTCCATTTAAAATAAAACCTATATCAACAAATCCTTGATAAGCGTTAAACCTTACTTAATTGAAACCTTACTGGTGCAACTCACCCCAAAGTGTTTTTCAAAGTAAATTTTTTAGAACGTCCCGTTGTTTTTAGTGATTGAAATACTGCAGAAGGTGCTGTGTATGGATCATAAGTGCCCAAAACGTGTATCTTGTTCACACATTTTTGTTTTAAGATGGAAATTTGACAGGCGTTTGCTGCAGTTCAATGGAGTTTTATGGCGGGTTTGCCCTCCATGGATCCGCAACAGTCACGTGCCTGAAAACTATTAATTAAAGTGTACATAAAACACAGTTTCTGACAATCTCATGTTAATCTTGAGTCCCTAAAGAGTAGTATTGCATCCTTCCTATCTCCCAAGAGTCTTTAGTTTTATAACATTTATAAAATACGGTACTATACTGATTCTTGCATAAAATAGCTAAGCTCATGCAGGCATTCAGTGAGCGGAGCTAAAGTGTCATCAGCACACACTCAATGCATCATGGCGTTATCCCTGTATAACTTTCAACTCACTAAACGTTTATGTTCTTTACATTATATTCACTTGCGGGCCGATTGCCAACAAAACACACACATTTGATGCAAACACACACACTTTCAGAACTCCGGAAAAACAAACTGCATCCCACTGTTTCCTTAACACTGGGTTATTTGGGAAGCTGAAAAAGGTTATATTTCCCTCACAACCAAAAACACACTTCTTTAGTGACATTGTTGATTTTGTGGTCTAAAAACAAAAGCACAGGACTGCCAACGGCTTTAATAACGAAGCCCATTGATGGATGTGCTCTGAAGGAGAATATTTGGCACAGAAATCCAACTTTTTTTTTTAAAATTTTATTTGGCCATGTTTAACATGAGAATCCAACTGTCCTAATAAATACATCAGACCCCCCATAACACTGTTTTGATTATATTACAAAAGAGACCCCAAATAAATTTTTTACACGTTCATGAGTGAAATTCATATAACTAAAAAATGAAATGGAAAGAGCGGCATGTTTCTTTCATAAGTCACAGAAGTGATGAGTGAAAATTAACGGCTAAAATAAGAGGAGAAAAATTAAGTGCTGAAAACCGCAGTCCCAGGTTTCTCCCTGCACTCGCTCTCTCTCTCACACACACACACCCTTGTAAAGGGCTCCTGTTGCCATGGCAATGTGGCCTGTACGGAACCAGTAAAGATTCTGTTTCTCTAAAGCTCTTCCCTAGAGTCTTGCTAAATCCATCAAACTTGTAGTCGAAGGAAGTTAAGTGTTGACCATTGTGTACTGTTGTTTCTTGCTTGGCTTTCTTCTAAAGGTGTAGTGTTCGATGCTCATCAGTTCCGAGGCATGCAAATTAATTGCAGGCATCTATATAATACACACACAATAGGTTTTATTTTTTACTGTGGGAAACTAGCTATTAACTTTTTGCTTCTGTGTGACTTTTTTTTGCAAAAGCATTTGCAAGAAATTTACATTTGGAGGCAAAAGTTTATTATTAAGATGCTCCTGCCTAAGCTATTACAGATTAGAATGTTTTATACAGTCAACTTAAAGAGAACTTCTTAGCCAATTGGGTTTGATGCTGTCATGTTCTTGTCTCAAATACTGCACTGGTGAAAAGGTTACCCATATTGTCATTTTCTGAGTGACTCATACCTGTAAAATTTCTTTAGGGATTCTCCTAACTGTCTCTTTCTCAGTCTCGCTCTCTTTGCTCCCTGGTGTTAGTATCTGGGCCTGTGGTTCTCTGCCTAGCAGGGTGACATTTAATAGATGTGTCTCATCAGAATGTTAAAGGAGCCCTGCGGCCTCCCCATGCCTGACAGATCGTGTGTGTGTGTGTGTGTGTGTGTGTGTGTGTGTGTGTGTGTGTGTGTGTGTGTGTGTGTGTGTGTGTGTGGGAGAGAGAGAGATTGAGAAAGCGGATATGGTAGAGATGTGACGGTCCTTCATTTGGCCTGACACGTTTTCTTGATTTTCCAAAACGTCCTAAATGGCTAAATGAGTCTAGATGAGGATAAGTATTAAGACTGACAATCATAATCTAAGTGCTTATAAAGACAGAGGAGTGCACATTGATGGTGAAGATGATATCATTGTACTTGCTGACAGTTACTGATACAGTAGTTTGTCAAGAATACCATTGCTGTCTACATTTTGTTGACACATTTTCAGAATAACAACAAATAAGTCTGGTTAGACTAACCCAAAACCCAACTAGTTTCAACTTAGTGCAGCTGAGCATAATAGGAAGGACCAATTATTTACACTGGAGGTACCTGATTGCGACACATTCAGTTGACTGGCACCCATTCCAGTGTTTGCAAAGAAATTGTGTAAGGCCATTATACTTAATCATTTTGATGACAGACTTTGGCTCTGGCATTTCTGAATTACTAAAACAACATTTGAGAGGGTGTGAAAAGAAAAAAGATTGGTCTGCTGGTTAATACAATTATGCAAACGCATACACCGACCACAAGTGGCGCGACAACAAAAGACAATATAACCCATTATAATCAGTGATGTTGTCTAGGGGTGTGCCATACAATACCATCCACAATAATACCGGTATACATTTTTATATAAACATCATATAGTGATATCAATGATATAGCGACAAGATGACAAATGGCGCATTTACTTTCCCTGGCTTGCACAACAGCACCTGTCTGAGTATACACGAAGAGCAGCCCCCAATGACGATTTAGTGTCTAAAAAGAACCTACTTGGTTACAAGAGGTCTGCCCTCTTGATGACTGATAAACATTGACAACTTAAAGCTGTTAATCATGTTTGCAGTGCAATATTTGACCGGAAAGGGAAACATTAACAGTAATTTTCGTCAGTTACGGCTCGTTAGATCCAGCATTCTGCCTCCTTTGACTCAGACACAGAGAAGTAGTGTGTAAGATTACATTTATTTGAAAGAATGGATTTTAGCATTTATTTGAATTAATTATCGAGTGAGAGATTTGTGCCTGCTTCTGTTCAGCATCTCTTAAAAATGAAGATGTGCGTTTATTAATTAAAAATAGCGATGTAACCCATTAGTTACTTAGAAATATAATTTAGTGATCCAGTAGCTTAGCTATTTTATTGCTAAAAGTCGTGGAGCAGCGTTGATTACAAGTTTCTGTGCTCCTGGATCTGCAATGCAATCTTGGCTTGTGCTGTGTGTTTCTACTGCCACCTTATGAAAATAGATTTACACTTTGAAATAAATACTCTCATCAATGACAGTATCTCACTGGAAAAGGATGGACAATGCCCTTCATTTTGTTTGCACTAACAAATTCTGCTGCTTACCAGCTGGAATAACTAATAAAACTGTGTTCCATATATTTTTTCAATATCGTCATAAATATCGTTATCACAATTATTCTTGAAATATCGTGGTATAATTTTGAGGCTGCAATGAGCAAATTGTAGCCAGCATTACGGACCGTGCGTGCTCACTGGAGCGAAGAAGGGATATCAGTGAATAGTTCATTCATGTGGAAGTTGAGCGCGAGCGCACCTGTGTGCACGCCCCGTCAAACAGAAGCATGGCAAAGGCGTGGACGTAATTGACGTTGACTCGTTCAAATCAGAGGTGTGGGGGCATTTTGACTTTCCGAATACTAATAATCACCACAGTGAGAGACTCTAGTCACCTCCATCTGTATATAAAAAGATAATAGGCCAAACCACACGGATCGGTGGATTTGCAGCCGTTGAGGGCGATTACCACCGAGGCGAAAGCATTGCATTGTGGCGAAAGATACTACGCTTTTTTTTTCTCCCTTAATAAAGGGATTCCAGGCTTTTTTTCATCAAGAGAAAGACCTGCGCGAGGATATATTCCACAGACTGAAGGAGAATGCTATGCTTTTGCAGAACCAGGTGTTGTATTTATTTTTATCTCTTTCTCTAAATGTGCACATGGATTTTTTTTTTCTCAATAATTTGTTGATTTATTATGGCATATTTATCTAAATGTGTTCTGTTTTTCTAACTCTTGCAAGTGTAATTATGCAAATTATAATTGATATCTTACCTTTATAACGATGTGAAACCCCTGTCATTGTAGTCTTTTTATTTCTGCTTTTCCTTGGTGCAGGATGAGGGTGAAGAAGCTGAAACAACCTCCTTTCAAGAAAACACCATTGGAAGCTCTCGTTGAAGGGATTTTTGAGGATTTGTTTTAACGTTTAAATTGAGATATTATTTGACAAAGTGTATATTGAAATTTTACAAAGAATTTTGTCTTTATAATGTCTTAAATCTCATTTTGTACAAAGAACAAAAATCGGGAGTATCGTATTGCATTGTGAGTTGAGTGGATCGTTACATTTAAATTCGTACATTTGACTTACAGTTAGTTGGGGGGTTTTGCGCATCGATATTTTACCAAAAAAAATCAGTTTTTCCATGATAGTTTATCATGCATGTCTTCTTATCTTCTTATATATAAAAAAGTTTCCATCCCAAAATGTGCATTAAAAATAGATGGATTGAAACATGGCTACATACTTTGTCATTCAGCTCTCAAAAGCTCTCTTTAGTGAAAACTGGTTCTGAGAAAGCTTCATGTGTCGCCCAGCTGTCCACCATCAAGATTTGCTTGTACAGGTAGAAAAGCTTGTTTGTGGCATTGAGTTTTCCCACTAGATGAGGGTGAAAATCTATTAACCCAGCTCGGCTGCTGAGTCGGTTTTTCACTCTGTGCTGGGACTTGCAAAGAAAAAAAACCTGATGATTCAGCCCTAGCCTTCCTTTACGAACTTGCTTATTCCATAAAGCAATTATTTGTTCTATTATGAATCCTCTGTGTGCAGTGTTAATGGTCATTTGTCTTTGACTTGCCATGCATATGAATATTGATTGTGTTGGATCTTGAACCTTCTGTTTTTTTTACTAACTTTAAGTATATTGCTTAGGGTCCATTTCTTTTGAGAGTAACTCTGTAGTAACTAACAATTCTGCAACACACACCTGGCAAGTAAATAATAGATATTTAAAATATATTTTCTCGACTTGATTCATGCGTGTTTTTTTTTTTAATGCACATTTAGAGTTTATGTGCATCCTGGCTTTTCCATTCAAGGCTTTCTTTATTGGAAACACTGCCTGATTCTGAGAAAGTTCCATGTGTCAAGAGTAGGGATGGTATCGAGAACCGGTTACAAATTGCACAGAACCAATGATTCAATAAAGAAAGCGTGTTTCGATTCCGCTTATTGTTAACTGTGTACACATTTTATTGTGACTTTTAAATAAAAGCTAGCGCGCACACACACACACACACACACACACACACGTACACAGAACGGCTTTTCATAGTGATTCATTGAATAGTGTGTGATATTGAACTGAGTTGTCTTCCTCTTCTTTTTGCAAAGCACGTGAATGGATGAATACATATCAAAATGTCGAATTTAAAATACTCTCACAAACATGTAGATTTTATTGATGCCATCTCTATGGTAACATTAATCACAACAAAAGATAAGAAAATTCTTGCTGTTCTAGACAGAACAACATTTAACTATGTCTGTAATATATACCCTATATGTTATCAATAAAGTGCAGTGTTACTTTACATTTGATTACAGTTTCCGTACCTACCTGAAAATGTTTATTTTAATCCTATCTTTGTTCAACTGTATTTATTTGTGCAATTGCTCACTTGTTTTTGTTCTTTTTTTAATTACTGAGTGTTTACTTGCTTAAATAATGCTTGAAAATTAAATTAGGCTCATTTTTTTGCTTTGGTATTTTTAAACCATAGGCAAAAGTTGCTAGCCTGTTGATTTTTGTTAATGGTATTCGGCTACATTAAAATGTTTTGCAATAATAGCCTAATAATAAATGTGAAAAATATCTAAGGGTTTTTTTTTTCTTACCCTATTGGAATCTAAAATTAGGAATCGACAAGTGGAATCGGAATCGTTAAAATTCAATTGATACCCAACCCTAGTCAAGAGTTCCATATTTTGTGTATGAAACAGCAAAAGTATCAGACCACATAGTTTAAATTTTGTTTCTAGTGTGCATAAGAAGAATGTTTAGCCTCTTAATAACACCATAATCCCATATCTACAATACCATAAACCAATCATAAATTATTTTATTTTAATGGTGTAATTGTGATCATTAGATTGTGAAACACCAAACCTGTGGACTTTTCTCTAAAACCATTCCATCCTAAAAAGGCTGAGTTTTATAAATTGGTTTAGTTTGTCTTTTATTCATTCTGACAGAAGAAAGCAGCTGTAACAGTTTTTATTTTTGATTAAACAAACTCTTTATACCACCTGAGAGCTTGAGTTTGTAGCAAAAGGAACTGAACTTTACAACTTTTACATACAAAATTTATAGATTTGGATTTGTTTTAATATACAAGCTATATAATTGTTGTGGCTTTTTGGTGAACTCAGACATTTTGCAATGTGCCTGAACTACAAAAAGGCTTCATTTAACTTAAATTGCACTTTCTAAAATGGAGTTGGTTTTAAATGCATCGAAAGTTGCTTCTCAGTTGCTTAAAAACAACTAAGGGGACTGACCTGCAAGATGCTAATGAGATACAACTTGGAGGTTATGGTACTATGCTTTGTTATGACTATTCAAATATGCTTTAAGTCCAACCCATTTTAATTGTTCACAATTTACATGATTACTCTGAACGCGCTGATTATGTATTTCAGACTGTGAACCACAATTTGCACTAAATATGATAATTAACATAATTGTAAGGGAATAATTGGGCAATTCTTAATGCTTGCTTGCCATAATGTTATCATAATAATATCCTTTCTGCTTCAGTGGGTCTTTTTAGAAAAGGTCGTCTTGTCTTGTCTCTTGGTTACAGTATGAAATCTTTAAACTTTTTTTAAGATTACATAATTAGGTCATTGCTAAAGGAGATTTGTGTGATTGTGAAGCAGAAGCAAAATCTTGGGTTTCAGTTAGTCTTAGCTTGTGTAAAAGAGTAGATCACCCAGAAATAAAATATTGCCATCTACTCACATTCATGCTGATCCAAACCTCTGATATTTACGGATAATTGAAAGGATATTTACTGGAAATGTCAAGCTCCAAATGGACTAAAACATCCATATGTTAGTCTATACAAACACGTTTTATAAAGGCACACAAAATTGTTTTGTGAGAGTTAGATGATGATTTAAGTCTCAAAATCCCTGCTTTACCAGGTTTTGGGCAACTTGGTGAGATGACATAATTTGGGTGAATTTCTTTCAAAATGAGGACCTTCTACAACTATTACCAATGAAATGTTCCTTTCCCCACAGAGCTACAAAGCTCTATGAGAGCTGTGTAGACATGACTAATGGCTTTCACAGAGTTACCAGAGTCCAGAGCCTTTGTAAGTTTGAACATTGTGACTTGATTGATAGTCTTAGGGCAATTTTTTCAGTGCTAATGATCATTTTAATGAGACAACCCCATCTACAGATCAGAAGCTCCTCCCTAGTCCCAGTTAGTCACCAGAAACATGTTTATAACTACTGTTTATACCATAATTTACAGAACAGTCTGTATATTCTGTCTTGAAATCATGAAACTGAGACAAACTCCATAAATAATGTTTATTAACAAATTCATACTTCTTACAAATAATTAGAAACTTCAAACCATGCATTTGCATGTTTATATATTAATATGGAAATAGGCCAGCCACATCACTCACTAAGCAAATGTCATGTTGTCTTGTTTTTATCTCTTTCATTAGTGCCTTCCTTTCACTTGAATGGCTAGACAACTCGAAGCATGCAAAAGTTCCTCTTCGGGCTTGAGAAATTTAATTGGAATATGTGGGTGGAAGCTTTCAGACCACCAGCGGTTAAAACATTTCTCCATTGTGATATTAGTGGGGGGAAAAAATGAAATAATGACATATAGTGATAGGCCGATTTCAAATCAAAGTTTCGAACCGCTATGAATCAGCCTTAATGGTTTAATCGGATTTCAACATAAATATCTTAATTTCTGTTCCGAAGATAAACGGAGGTCTTACGGGTGTCGAATGACATTAGGCTAAGTAATTATTGACAGAATTTTTGGGTGAACATTAACTAACATTAGTTAATGCACAGTGAACTAACATTATCAAACAATTAACAGCTGTATTTTTATTAACTAATGTTAACAAAGATGGAACAAATACAGTAACAAATGTACTGCTCATGGTTATTTCATGTTAGTAAATACATTTACTAATGTTAACTAAAGGCCATTATTCTAAAGTGTTACCAGAATTTGTTTTGTGTTTATACATCTATGTTTCTGGCCTAAGAAAGCAGAACAGCTTCTAATTAGGTCGGATATTGGATATTTCACACTTCATGTCCTGTCATGATTTTTTTTTAATGTTTTTCCAAAACTGTTTGTCCATGCACTATGGAAGAAGGAAGGCCAGGGAGTTTTGTGAGAGTGCCCATGCCTCAGTTAACATGGTGTTGCGGGGGGAGGGACCAGGGGCTTTGGGAAGCTTGGGATTTGGGGGCCAGTTTGACTGACAGCACTGAGTTTGATGTTTGTCCACTGGTAAAAGCGGAGCGTCTCTCAGGAGTAGGCTGTAACTCAGCATGTAAATACTCTCAGTGCCTCTGTGCGAGCTGTCTGCTCGTAATGGAAACTTGGTCTCGGTGCTGACCAGCTGTGCTTCTTATTTTTCAGAGAGTTGGGATTATGATACAGTGGCATGCCATGAGTATTGGTGTTTAATGTGGTTAATTGAATGGAATGAGCTTTGACGCTGCAATAACACAAGGGACTTTATTATTAGTGGTGCTTGCTTAAGATAAGTATCACTGATATTGCCCAAACATAAAGGCCAACTGAAGTGCCTTGAAACGCGCAGCACTAATCAATGTGTTTATGTCATTTCCACTGAAACATCCCATCCTTTTTTTAAAAATAGCCAATATAGGTTAGTTTATATCACATCCTTGGTCAGAGAAATCTCTAACCGTTTCTCCTAATCTCCTCCATATCG
The DNA here is from genome assembly GCF_024679245.1 of Pseudorasbora parva. Taxonomy (NCBI): domain Eukaryota; kingdom Metazoa; phylum Chordata; class Actinopteri; order Cypriniformes; family Gobionidae; genus Pseudorasbora; species Pseudorasbora parva. The sequence continues at coordinate 41,186,832 of NC_090191.1, forward strand.
CTTTAAAATATCATTCTGTGCAGAATTCAAATGGGGCTGATATGTTTTGTGCTCTCTGGACCGGAACTGCGACAGTTTGTCTCTCATTAACGTGAAACCAGACTTCATTCGTCAAATGTAAAGCTCCCTACCCCTATACAGTATAGTGCACTGTGCAATTCACCATTTAGAAAATAGTAAATGTGAGTGACCGATAAGTGACCGATTTTAGTCACAGCCTCAGTGTCAGTTTATAATGTAGAGGGCGGAGCTTCAGATTCTGACATCTGATGAGAAGTGCAGAGTGACCTCAGCAAAATCATTGATCCGCATTGGCAGAAGTGACTATGTTTTGAATGCTTAAATCTTCAAAGTTCGAATTTTGTCATTGTTTTTTCGAGCACACTAGCTTATAGATAACAGTGAGGCTACTCATACTAATAGCTAAACAACTTACATTTTAATTTCATGTGCACATTAATGGTTCAAGTTTTAAGGCAATCGTCCCTCCATCTGGGCTGAAGATTGTGCTTGCATGTGAAAACAACCTCCTTTATAGTTGCAGTAAATGGATCAAAGTCTTATCAAGAGACCAGAATGTTATAGACCAGGGGTGTCCAAACTTGGACTTGAGGGCCACTGTCCTGCAGAGATTAGCTCCAACTTGCCTCAACACACCTGCCTAGATGTTTCTAGTGTGCTTAGTATGACCTTGATTTGCTGGCTTAGGTGTGTTTAATTGACTTTAGAGCTAAAGTGTAGGAGAAGAGCAGGATTGGACACCCCTGTCGTAGACACTAATTGGGATGTGCTTTTTTGACTTGGAGTCAAAACTATCTGGAATTCTAGCAGCCACATATCAACACTAAAATACTCATCTCATCCAATGCCATCTCTAAGAGAAGAAAAAACTGTGTGTAGGAGCGTGTCACTGTCCTTCACTTTTAACCAACATGTCTTTTCATACATTTATATTTGACTGGAACAGTGGTTGCCATGGAAATGACGACGACCCTGAGGCTTTTTAGTCAGTCTTTTGTTTTGCTGCCTGCTTGTGTTTGCGGGATGTTGGCGGGACTGGGTCTGCAAGATAAGACGCAGTATCAATAGCAGAAGTCGTGACTGTACTGTGGTGCACCATTGGGACCACTCAACACAGTTATCATGAGAACGGCATTGAACAAAAACACATATAATGTCTCTGCGAAACACCAAGACCATAATGACAAAGAATGAAGAGCAAATGATATATTTATTGGATGTAGGTGCCATTCCTGGTTCAGCCTCAACAAATTCAATGAATTTGAATCTTATCAGGAAAAAAAAGGCAATTCATCTGAGTTATGAATATGTTCTATCTGTAAATATGCAAAACAGACACGGGTCTCATAGCTCATTAGTTTATTTTGCGGAGTGGGATTTACTGCATTGCTTATTGTGGTCATTGTTCATTGTTGCTTTTTTTAACATCTGATGGCCTTCTGTAATTAAAATGATATATTTGCATAAACATAAAACATATTGTTTATTGTCTGCCATTTAATGAAGACTCCACTCATTTACATTTGTATTTCCTCTTTATTCTATAAATGAATTAATTTGGCTCCAGCATTACTAAACCTCTCCAGATAATTTTTGCTCAGGAAAGGCTAACTCCCTGGAGTAGTCAGATGATATTAATGGAGGCGTGAGTTTTTTCCTATATAAATTTTATTTATTTATTTCCTTGTTTTGAGAACATAGTGGAAATACACTGTGCAGGCTGGCACTGTGAAACTATGGGTCTCTCCACATTGTTTTGGAGCACAAAAGAAAATAAATGAATGCTGTTTCCTCCGTAGGCCTACCACCTGATGGTTTGGTGTTGTGCCCGCGGCAGTATGGAGCTCTTACAGACAGCCATATTGGTGGAGTTAATGACATACTGCTACCTTTTGTGTCTGGTTTAACATAGCTGGGCTCAGAACTGCAACACGTCACTGTCTATTTTACTAGCCCCATGGGCTGGGTCAAAAACTATCCACTTTTCTTTCACTGAAGTCATTTAAATGCTTCTACTTTTGTTCCATTTTCCTTGCTATTGGTTTTCTAGAATGATTCCCATGCCTCATATTACTTCTACACATTCATATATTGCTATATTGGAGTCGTGTATGTTCTTCAGGCAATGCTTGGAGCTAGAATATTCTCTTTTCTATGATCTATAATGGCCTTATATATGGCGTTTATGAATGGAATTACGCACACTTCTCATTTACATTCACAATGGTTGTTTAATACCATAAACATGCAAAGCCACTTGCAACGCCATATCACCCTGATCTCACTGAAATTGTTTAATTTGCTTAAAATTTTTAGTTTAATTGACAGACTAAAAAACACTTTAGTTTGGACTTTAATAAAGAAAGAGAACCTGCATTTAACCTTTTCACAGGCGTTTTGTTTTCATAGTTAGACTGATATCATGATCATTATTGGATTGTCTTGCAATATATTGATTGTCGTAGAATTGCTGCATTGTGATCTTATCGGTATCGTCAGCCATGTATTGTGTGGTACACTGTTATTCCCACCCCTAATTGCTACGTATTTTTGTATTCCAGCTTAGAATTTTTTTTAATGCCAAACTATTGCACTCAACTGGGTCGAGTCTCATGCATGACAGTTACGTGTGTAGGCAGTAGACAGTTAGGCAACTGAGTTTTGGAAAGGAGCTATTAAGAATATGCCAGTTATAGCTGCAAGCTTCGGACATTTGATATGGGCCAAATCCTGTTCCAGCATGGAAGCTGGAGCTTCTCTGAGTTTAGGCTGACACACAGTTAAACAGATCAAATTCACACATGCTCCTGTAAACAGCCTTTTCATTACACTGTGGCAGCTAGGCTGAACCATGGGATTGATCTGACTTCATTGCTCTGGGATGGTGGCAGACACTATATTCATGCTCTTTGAGTAAATTAATACATTGAATGAATTCAAGATAGAAAATGAGATTCTGAGAAACTTATTTGCTCCCAAAGACTGCAATTGTGAGCTAAAATTCTCTTTCAAAATAGATTGTACATGTACATGAATTATTAGACATGCTTTTAGATTTATAACATTTATATATTGATTGTTAGTTTACTTCATCACTGCCAGAGTAAGAGATGTATTGATCAAGAAAAAAATAAGGCAGAGCTCATGGATAATCGATGTCCTACTGCTCCACCCTTAATGACTGTAGCATTTAATAGTGTTATTAGGATTAACAGCTTGCCATGGCAAGCATCACTTACAATTGCTGTTTTTAAATGTTAAAGGGATAGTTCATCCAAAAAAATTCAATTCTGTCATCATTTACTCACCCTTTGTTCCAAACCTGTATAAATGTATTTCTTCTGCTGAACACAAGATATTTTGGAGTGTGCTGTCAGCGTTAAAGCCACAATACGTAATTTACGTACAATACGTCACTAGAGGTCGCCAATTTAAAACAAAGGCGTGGCTTGATACCAGAGCTTTTATTCTGCCTCTGCCAAGCCTTCCCGCTTCTTCAACTCATGGATGTTGGGTAGCGCAGCGCTGTTTTATCGTATTACACACATTTGAATGTGTTGAAAGTGATGTTATAATGCAACTCTGTGCATTGGCTCTGTGATGCTATGAGACACTTGTTCACACTGCAGTGAGCGAGATCATATTAGGCATGGTAAAACATGGTATTCTGTGCAGTAAATCAACAACATCAGATTTAAACAATAAGACTAACTTGTTAAGCTGTTGAACAATCATTAGTTTCTGTCCATCAATGATCCACACAGTGTCTAATAAAACACATCAGATATTAAAGTGGCTTTGGTGTTTCCATGGTTTCTACAAAATAAAACCGAGGGTAACATGGGTATGTCATCGATGGGTGATGAACGGACATGGTCCGTGTCCAGGTTAAAATCACTTCTTTCTCTGGATTTAAACATTCTTGGAAACATTTGGTATAATGCAAGTACACAGTTCAACAAAATGTATAACATTGCTCTACTGGTTTTTGGATATTTTAATCCAAAAATCGTACATATTGTGCCCCCCACACCAGACACAAATGAATCAAATAAATCGTGCTATTTGCACGTAGTTGGACACTTGAACATTTTGAGTTTACTTGCCTTATTCATGCATGACATTCACTTCACATCAGACTAGACATGTGCCGATTTTCGATAATGCGATTTATCACGATAATGAATATGCAGGATATTGTTATCGTGGGCACTTTAAAATATCGTAAATAATAATTTATTAACAATTTATATATATTTTTTAATGCACTCAAGAATACTTTGCCCATCAACCGTATAAATGCTCAACACCGCTGTATTCTGCGTCAAATGGACGCGCTCAGATATAAACAAGCCCAACGTTTGCACATGACTGAACCGGTGAAGGAGACGTGCTGCTGAAGTGCCGCTCAGTGACAGCAGAGGGCGCTGATGAACTGCAGAATGCAACGGTTTCCCCGGAAACCAGCAAACAAAGAAAAACTGCGTGTAGTTTTTAAAACAGCCATTCGTTTTTGTAATCTCAATGTTGTTCATCACAGCACCAAATACATAATACTTAAAGACTTAATAGGCTATTTATTTTCAAACTTAAACATTTTTATGTTTTAATCTGGACTACAACATACCCTAATAATTAGAACTGTTCTGATTATTTGTTATTGTTCATAAAACTTTGAGACATACGACTTAATTAGATAACATGTTAATTCATTATTACCAAACTGACAATGAAAAATACTTATAAAGAATTAATCATTCTAAGTAATGTTAACTGACTTAACTAACTTAACTAACATTACCAAAAACATTATACTTTGTGTACCAAATGTAGCTATTGCTCAATCTTAGTTAATGCATTAAATAATGAGACCTTATTGTAATTTGTAAGCCTATCTGTTGTTCTTTATAGCCTAATTCTTTTGCACTTTAATCTGTTTGAAAATTGTAGGCCTACTTTTACAGCTCTGAAAAATATCAAGAGACCACTTAACATTGATTTCTCAATGAGGGGTCTCTTAATTTTTTTTCCAGAGCTGTATATATTTTTGGTGCATTATTGTATTTAAACATTCAGTTATTTTTGTTCTTACAAAAATAGTTCTTAAAGCTGTTATGCTATGGCAACACTTTTTTTTTGCAACTTATTTCAATATCGTGATATCGTATATCGTGATAAAACTTCATCAATTAATCGCAACATGAAAAATTGATATCGGCACATGCCTACATCAGACCCTAATTTGCGTCATGGAAGGGGCTTCTGCCATGCGGCTCGTATCGTAGCAAAATAGCTGATATGGATTGTTTGAAAATACGCCAGATAAGATTAATTTGCCTGCTTTAACTAGCTTGTAGTCTCAGTGGAGTAAATTCAGAGGGATTGGGACACTTCCAAGTCATCTCAATGGAAAAAAGTGTCACAATCACCCCATAATAGTCCTATCTATTGCTCAAGCTGAGAAAAGGGTGTTTTTATCAGCGTACCAGATTGTCTGACCAGATTATACGAAGATGTATCGTACAGCTCTGGGAATCCACATATATATACCACATTGGACCACAAAATGAGGACCGCATTTTGTCCTCATTGTGGTCACTCCTAGAGCAAGCTCCTGATTGGTTTACATGGCGTGAATATCCGCCAAAGGTCTGAAGTATTTTTTTTTTTTCTATTCACGTCTTTGCATTGACTTAACATGTAAATCACTTACACTTATCGCTTCATTTGTGACCGGTGTGAACGCACCATAACACGTTAACGCATGCAATTCATTAAAAAAATCATGAACACGTTAAATCATTTTATACAATTTTTTTAAAACATTTTTTTAAAGGTTTAAATAACAAACAGTAACTTTTATTAATATTATTTTTATCATCACTTTAATTGTTTTGTTGTAACCAGTCACCATTTTGGAAATTGAAATATGGTTTCTGTGCGGGATTAACCAAAATTTTATTTCTAATTACTGGCTCTGGAAGTTTTTTGCAATCTTGAATTTCCTGCATTTATGAAACCCATTCTTAAATCTCATCTGTAATTTTTGTGAAATCGTTAATTTTCCCATTGTTTCGTAGAATCACTTTACTATAGATGCCCTCAATCCTGCCGTCCAATTCAATTTAATGTCTGTCTCCCAACTTTTATTCCACCTGATGTGTAAGATTGGCTCAATATATATAACGCAATCGAATGTCACACTCTGGAATCAATTGCCAATTTCAGATGCTTTGGAGAAAGTCTTTACTGCCACACACTTTTTACTTCACATTAAAATGGCCTGTTTTTCACTCAGTGTGACAATTCATGAACAGTATGGGATTTTTCTGCAACACTGCTACTTTTTTTCCTGGAGACTGCTTGCAATTGCGACTGCTGCTTCTGTCCAATTGCAAATATGTAAATAGGAAGTGTAGTTGATTATGCACCAAGTTCTTCTTTTAATCTAAGACACCCAAGAGATAACCGTAACAAAATTATGCTCCTAGAATTTGTAATCCAATACCAGCTGCGAGGTGGAGACAGGGAGTGGGACTCTTTGACACTTATATCCCACTCTGTGCTTTTATGCTTGAAGTTTTGCTCATCTTTAAATGTAAATGAAACTCAATGCAGAGCTCCCTGAAACATTTTCAGAAACATTCACACACACAAAAAAAAAACGATCCTGTCTGAACAGTGCTACAAAAGCGCAATGGTTTCCTTCCTGACAGGAAGTGACTCATGAAGTGTCTTGGCCTTCTTTAATTGGCATTGGCAGATAAGAAAATATGACAGGAGAAGCAGGGTCTCTCATGAGAAGCCACCCTATCTCGTAGGCATGCCACCCTCAGGCTGTCAATCCCACAATCCTCAGGAGGCATCTCAAAGGCGGCAGTTGAACGGTGTTCCCCTACTGAGCTGCACCTGCCTGTCTTTATGCCAGAAAAGCTTACTAATACACACATGTGCAAAGCATACAAATTCATGCACAGCTGAACACCTTTGGGAATTACTGGCTTCAACTTTGTTCTGTATTTCAATGATCCATACACCTTCCAGGTGTGCTGTTTCAAAGAGTGGATTTGTTCGGAAGTTGGGAAGCCCATTCCCTGAGCCCAGACCACTAGTAGTAAATGACTGTGAGGTTTGTCAAGCAGGAAATCAATATCCTGGCCAGGGATATCGAATCAAGTTGTCATTTCTCCATTTCCAATTCTATTTGATTTTTGGAAGCTACTAGATTTGTACTGACAACCACAGGGAGTGTTTGTTTCAACAATATCCATGTCAGAGCTGTGATGTGACGAGTGACGTCTTTTACATGTTCATATTTGATGTGATAGTGCCAGCTGATTCCAGCTAAAGCAGAAAAAATGTTTGCTGAGAGATTATTAGCATTGAGAGGCAATGGCCATTTCTCAATTTGCTTTCTTGTCTAATAATAATAATAATTATTATAATTATAATAATAATATTTATTTTTATAGCGCCTTTCATGAACCCAAGGTTGGTTCAAGTAGTACATTAGTACAATCAATAGATAAACAAAGTAACAGTTGGAAATAAACAAACAGTTAGAGAAAACAAATAACTACAGATAATTAACATAAGTTATATAATCAAAGAGTACAATCAAGTAATGTAACATAAACATGAGAAAGTGAGAGATCACATGAAGTACTTATCGTAGACTTGTAAAACGTCATCAGTTCGCTGCCCAAGTACTGTTCCTATTCAAAGTTCACATCTAGCCAAGTACAGTTCAAATCCCTGAATGTGTCCTTGATCCGCCCCTTTTGTATCAAAGATGAACCGAGAGGTGACTTGAGTGGACAGGTATCCCAGAGCAGCCTTTCGTCGGTTAGTCCTTCTGATGTTTTTTTAAATGAAAAGAGTCAGAGTGTTTTTTTTATGATTAGTTTTTTGTTGTAGCCTAAACTATACATACAGTGAGAACTGGAGTAGCCAGAGCGAAGCTGAATTATGTTAATTAAGAATGCTGCTGTTCTGTCAGAATCATTGGACTTATGTCCTCCCATCCTTAAGAGTTTGTTCGGAACTACCAAGGACGCAAGTCAGAAGTTTGCGTACCTGGTATTGAGAAATGGACAATGTTATACACTACTTTGGCAAAAGTTTTGGGATTCCTGCCTTTGCATGCACATTAAATTTAATGACATCCCACTCTTAATCCATAGGGTTTCATATGGAGTCGATCCACCCTTTGCAGCTATAACAGCCTCAACTCTTCTGGGAAGACTTTCCACAGGGTTTAGGAGTGTATTTATGGGATTTTTTGACCATTCTTCTAGAAGCGCATTTGTGAGGTGAGGCACTTATGTTGGACGAGAAGACCTGGCTCACGGTCTCCGCTCTAATTCATCCAAAAGGTGTTCTATTGGGTTGAGGTCAGGACTCTGTGCAGGCCAGGCAAGTTCCTCCACACCAAACTCACTCATCCATGTATTTATGGACCAACACTTTTTGCACTGGTGCGCAGTCATGTTGGGACAGGAAGGGCCATCCCCAAACTGTTCCCACAAAGTTGGGAGCATGAAATTGTCCAAAATGTCTTGGTATGCTGAAGCATTGAGTTCCTTTCACTGGAACTAAGGGGTTTATTAATATTTATTAGTTAAGAAATTTTACAAATGGACGAATGCACAGGTGGGAACTTTTAATGGTACCACGCTTGAATTCATTGAGCTCCTGAGAGCGACCCATTCTTTCATTCTTTCAAGTGTTTGTACAAGCTTATGCATGCCTAGGTGCTTGACTTACACTATACTTACTTGACTATACACTTGGGGCCATGGAAGTGATTGGAACATCTGAAGTCAATGATTTGGAGGGGTGTCCCAATACGTATGGCAATATATTGTAAGTGCTGGAAATATTTTGAATAGCTGAAATCCTCTTACTCGTCAATTTCCCTCTTCTTAAAACTGTAAACTCTAATCTCATTGACTGTCTTTACCCAAACTTAGGGTGCACAGGTTTTTATTAGTCCACTGGTAGACCGTTACATTTACATTTGTTTTCTGCCACAATAAGTGTTTCCAAAGAGGAAATAATCAGTGGATTTATCGAAGTTTAATATTAATTATAAAGTTATTCAAGAGTTTTGTTTGAAAGCTTTAAATGAGATATGTTTGAGCACACATGTATGTTCTGTTCAGCTCTTCAAACTTTTTTCCTGTAAACTTTATGTAACAGCCAGTAATCTCTAGTAAGTTAAGCTTTTCATTCTACTAAAATGTCTTCTTATGGCTCAATTGCACATTTATGAGGAGGGACTGGGTATTGAGTGTTAGCCCCTCCAGACATATTGTCATTCATGCTGACCCAAATGCTAGAGCCAGAGATGGCACAAAAAGAATCTGTCAGCTTTTTAATAGTCTTTCAAGTGTCTTGACAAACTTGAGGATGGTTTCAACCATCATCTTTCAGCATTATAGGCTGTCAGCTTACGTTTTCAGTGAGCTGATGGACAGCTTTTAGCATTGACTGGTTTTTCGACAGAGCTTAAATGTTGTTCTCCTTATCAAAAGTAGTTTTTACTAACAGCAGTAAAAGTGTAAAAGAAAATTCAGATCATAGTGTAGCGATTACACCGCACGTCTCGCTCAGTTAAGGAGAAAAGGGAACTAATCTTTTCGTTTCAAGCACAACAGTGTTATCAGGCAAAAATTAATTACATTGTGTTAGAACAGGTAGCTGCTTGTTGAATAATTTTGCAGGCGAAAAGTTCACTTCTCTTCTCAAGAGTCATAATCCTCTTTGCTTATCCAGTAATGGAAAAAAATCCATTATATCATCAATTTAGTCCTGATCCAAGGGGCACAGCAAGATTCGGGGGTGTTTCTTAATTAGCCGTTATCTCCTACATACCCTAAAACAAAGACTTTTGTTTTTCGTTGATCAGTTACGTTTTGCTGCAGAGATTCTGACGTGGGAAAATCTCATAAGCCACGATACAATACAAAAAGGTAATAAGAACAATATAATTCAGTTTCAGCAATTAAGCTCATAGTGACTAAATTGCACAGTGCAGGTTGTCTTCCCTGAGGATTCAGAACCTGTATTGAGTTGTATGAACATAATTCTACTGATTACATTATTGCATGGGTGGCACTCTTAAAGTGTCCCTATTGTGCTATTGTAAAGTCTCCTAATTTTGTCTTCTACAAAAGTTTTTATGCATCAAAAGTAAAAAAAACTGTTTAATTTTCTAATAATATACATTACACCACCACATTTTTAATGATTCTCAAATGACTCAACAGATGGTTTGATCTCTCTAAATCACTCCTTTCCGCGAGCTACTCTGCTCTGATTGGCCAGATTGCCCAGTCTGTTGTGATTGGTCTACAGCTTACAGTGCGTGTTGAAAACACAAACGTCCAGGTTGTTCAAGTGCGAATCTGAATTGATGATGAAACATAATTAGTTATTCAACCCGAACCTCCATTGCAAGAACGACTTAAGCATGATAATTTGTACAATTTATATAACGCTTTTCAAGGCACTCAAAGTGCTTTACATTGAAGGGGGGGAATTTCCTCAACCACCACCAATGATGTTTCTCAGTGATGCGCCACTCATTTTGAGGTGCATTTATGAGGTATTGCAACTGTATTTCCTCATCATCAGCATTAACAAGTGCATGTCCATCAACAATCCCATGTGTATACTTCTAACTTATTGCAATGGACATGTAGGAACTGTATCAATATGTGCTGTTTGTTAAACAAATCTACCTCCATCTTTTATCTTTACTCAAAGTAATAGAAAAAACAAACAATCTGCCTTAATAGACACAGGTTTAGATAATCGTGGCCCACAGCTGATTTGCTGTAAAAAATTAAATATTGTTGGTTTAACTTAAAAGTAAGTTACCTAAATGCTTTAATTTAGCTCATTAAAATTAAAAATGAGTTCATACAGTGAAGGAGATTGATTTAATAAATAGAAACTCAAAATAGTATGTTATCTGGACCACATTAATTATTAAAGTTGACAAAAGATAAGTTTTGGTGATAAATCGTGAATTAACATGAGCGGCAACACTTTAGTATGGGATCACATATTCACTATTAACTATGACTTTTGCCTCAATAAACTCCTAATTTACTGCTTATTAATAAGTAGGAAGGTAATTTTTGTAGCATTTAAGTTAAGGTATTGGGCAGGATTAAGAAATGTAGAATAAGGTCATGAAGAATAAGGCATTAATATGTGCTTTATAAGTACTAATAAACAGCCAATATCCTAGTAATATGCATGCGAATAAGCAACTAGTTAATATTTAAAGGGGGGGTGAAACACTCACTTTCAGTCAGTGTCATTTCAATCTTGAGTACCTATAGAGTAGCATTGCATCCTGCATATCTCCGAAAAGTCTTTATTTTTTTAATAATTATATAAGAAAGAATGCCTTTTTTCGAGTCTTTCCGGAAAAAGCCGAGCAGGTGGGGGCGTATCGTGTGAGCGGATGATAAGTGCGCGCCGCTGTTATTGTGTTGAGTGCGTCGTAAAGCTGTGTCATCCCTAACAGCGGGAAAAAAAATTTATTCAAAATAAAAAAATGGCTTTTAATCAGATACAGCCATACATCTATGATCCGGAATCAGACCCAGAGGCTGAAGTTGAACAGGAGCAGCAGCAAAAACGACTAGAGCAGGACGTCTCTATGTGGTACAAGTTATACACTAACAATATAATATGCTTAGCGGCTTGTGTTATTTACATATTTATACTTGAATTATATCGTCGTATTTTTTTTCTTTGAAGGTGTACATGTGGGAAGTGCAGTTGTGCACGTGTGTGTGTGTGTGTTTACGCGTGGTTTGTGTAGACAATTGTAGTAAGCGGGCTGGTTTTGCACGGCAGGCTAGTGTTTACATAGAAAGACATGGAATAGTAGCGCATTTGAATGAAGAAGCGCGCTTATTTAGTATATCATTTTTCCCCACTCTTTGTGTATTGTTGTTTGGAGTGCTTTTACAATACACAAACATAAAGTTACACATATAGTGGCCAGCTAAACAAATGTACACGCACTACACATCGCGTGCTCCATTGATCAATTAACTATACGTGATCATGTTTGGGCTACTTGATGGGCATAGGCAAAAACACAGACATTTGAAGCAGTCTTACTCACCGCCTGCGGTTCTAACGTTGGGACCTTTATCGTTGGGACTGCTCCATCCTTCAGCATTAGGCGATCGGAAAATCCGGCATCGAACTGGGCCTTGTTTATGAAACAGTTTGCACCGAAATGCAGTGAACAGACACAAACCTTTGTGGAACTCAGTTGCTGATCCGGAAAAGCAAATTCCATCCACTGTTGCCTTAACGCGGGGTTTTTTGGCAATCTGTACAGGGCTGTCTTGGTCTGGCAACCAAAAACGCACTTTTTTGGTGACATTGTTAATTTCTTGAAGTCACAGCACCTGTGCAGCGAAGCTTACGAGCCAGCGCTTTGATGGGCGTAGCCTGTTGCTTTCGCACTCTCCCTCTCTCTCTCACGCTTTTCCGGTAAAATTGCCCGTACGGCCCATACAAGGAAATTCCGACCTATTAACGTCAAGTGGACCCATGATCGAAAAAAACTTGCCGAAACTTATGACTAACCGGAAGTAGTATTTTTGACAAAGAAATACTCCCATCAAACGTCCACCTTAACTTTTGAACCTTTGTCCATGTTTAGTATGGGATTCCAAGTCTTTAACAGTGTAAAAAGATCAGTATGCATGAAACAGCATTTCACCCCCCCTTTAACTGAACCCTAAAATAATGTTACCACATTAGTTAGCCCGGAAACTTCCACAATATAAAACCCAAACGTACACACCTGGTAGAAAATGAATGAATTAATAATTATTCATACATACAGGCTATGAATTTGAGGAGCAAGTTGGTACTGACCCATCTTTCAAGAGCAAGTGTTTTGCGAATCCCAAGTTGAAGTCAGATTTGAGAAGCAGTCGTCAGTAAAATTAAGTGTTTGAGGGCTGGGCAAGTTATTTGTGGGCTGACAATTTACAACATAGGGGGACATGCAAATGTCTTTTCTATTAACGTAGAACTGTTTTGCAGTGAGTTTTGAAACCTAAATGACTCATAAAGGCTCTTCAGGGTTGATTCTTTCTTTTAGGAGACAGTAACTTTACTTTTCGACTTTACAACTTTGTAGAATATTTACACTGCCATTAAAAATTTTTTGATTGTCTCTTATGGCTGCATTTATTTGATTAAAAATACAACAAAAAGTAATATTGTGAAAATATTATTAAAATGTAAAATTACTGTTTTCAATATGAATATATTTTAAAATGTATTTTATTTCTGTTACGCAAAGCTGAATTTTCAGCATCATTACTCCAGTCTTCAGTGTCACATGATCCTGCAGAAATAATTTTAATGTAATGGTTTGCTGCTTAAAGGGTTAGTTCACCCAAAAATGAAATGGATGTCATTAATGACTCACCCTAATGTCGTTCCACACCCTCTGTTCATCTTCAGACACAGTTTAAGATATTTTATATTTTAGTCCCAGAGCATATGCAGTCATTGCCCACTTTATTGTCCATGTCCAGAAAGGGAATAAAAACATCATCAAAGTAGTCCATATGTGACATCAGTTGGTTGATTAGAATCTCTTGATGCATCGAAAATACATTTCGGTCCAAAAAATAACAAAAACTACGAATTTATTCAGCATTGTCTTCTCTTCCGCGTTTCTCCAAAAAGATTCAAATGGTTAATAAATCAGTGAATCGATCAATGCTTCGGGTCACCAATGTCACGTGATTTCAAAAGTTTGGCGGTTTGACGCAATCTGAGCTGCTAAAATCACGTGACTTTGGCGACCTGAATCATTGATCGAGTCACACCTTTTGAATCTTTTTGGAGGATCGCGGAAGATGTTAAGAAACATTTCTGGTTATTATCAATGTTGAAAACTTGTGTACAATTTTTTTTTTTACAATTTACAATCAGGATTCTTTGATGAATAGAAAGTTAAAAAGAACACTATATATCTGATTTATCTGAAAAATTTTATTTATTTTTTTCGGGAAAGATCTTAAAGAAATTAATACATTTGTACATTCACAAAGTTTTATTACACACTGCATGAAAGGGAATTTTAAAAATAAAAACATAACGGGGAACTTTAAATTAAGGGAGACTTGAAGAAAGTGCCAAAAAACTGGCTGATTTTTAGATTGACCAATCTGCAATAAAGAGAGACTTGACAGGGGCCATGAATCATACCTAACTATGCCTCATGCTGTTGGTGAAAAGGATTACTTCCTCCATTTTAAAAAACTTTTAAAGGCATCTGGGTGAGGTGAAAGGTGTCATAATGCAACAGCAGGACAGAATTCCATTTTTCTCCACCATTCTTACTCAAGTCGTCTTGTGTGTTCAGCCCTTTGGCCACTGCCATCTCAGTACAGAGCCGGAGCCGGGGTGATAAATGGTCAGTGGAATGAAGCTGGACGTTTAGGATTACCACAATCTGTTCCGCTCTGCCACGATAGCATCTTCATTAGGAAATTGTCTCGTAATTCAATATTCATTACTTTTCATAACAGCTGTCTTCATTTGCCTTCCGATATTCCCCAATATTATTCAAAGGTAACTAATAATGAAAGACATGCTGTGATGTTTATATCTAAGGTTTTAAGAATTAATTGTTTAAAGAGCATAATTTTGATTTTGTCTGGCCTCAGTTCACTACACTTCACTACATCCACACACACACACACATCTAAAACACCAAAGTTAGAAGGGCTCACTGAGAATTGTTTCTAGATTATGCTGTTCTTATGCATTTATCCCATATCATTAGTAGCCCATTTATTGTTCTTTCTGCTACAGAAAAGTTACTTTGTCAGTTATGCAGTAGGTGAGGGAAATTTGCTATCTACCTTGGGATAAACTAAAAAAAGAGGTAGGCAGTAACTAAGTAAATTTACTTGAATACTGTACTTAAATACACTTTTTGAGTATCTTTACTTTTCTTGAGTATTATCTATTCTGGGAACTTATGACTAACTTCACAACATTTGAAAGACATCGTATTTTTACTCCACTACATTTCTATCAATGTCCTCAAAGTCAATCAAATGTCGTTTCTAAAAGATCTTTGAAAGTTAGTGGATCATTTCTTTTGTAAACAAAGTTTTTCAGTAATCACTCTTGTAGGTTCATATGAAATTTCCCAACATTTTTATGATCAGTTATAGCAAAATGGAAAAAGACTGTTCCTCTGCAGTGTGCTCCCATGGCCATACTTTATTTTCCTAAAAGATTAGTTTAGTTGGCATATACTT
Organism: Pseudorasbora parva; assembly: GCF_024679245.1. NCBI lineage: Eukaryota > Metazoa > Chordata > Actinopteri > Cypriniformes > Gobionidae > Pseudorasbora > Pseudorasbora parva. The sequence goes on from NC_090191.1 coordinate 41,202,185, forward strand.
GATGCATGTCTCATAAAATGTTAAAAAGTGTAAACGTCTGGGACTAATGGTTAGGAGAATATTGGATGTGTATCACACTATAGGGTCCATGCATTCGGCCTTAAAGTGACAGTAGCTTTGTAATTTATACAAAGTGTGGGTAACACTTTAAGGTCCAGTTATTAACTTTGCTTATTAGCATGCATATTACTAGGATATTGGCTGTTTATTTGTACTTATAAAGCACATATTAATGCCTTATTCTGCATGACCTTATTCTACATCCCTTAATCCTACCCAATACCAGTGGTGGAGGAAGTACTGAATCTCAGTACTTAAGTAAAAGTACAAATAACCAGAGCCATATTTACTTTAGTAAAAGTAGAAGTACTACAACGACAACCCTACTTAAGTAAAAGTAAAAAAGTACTTGATTTTAAATGTACTTTTAGTATTAAAAGTAAAAGTACTTGTATAACAATTTATTCTCTTAATGTCTATATTCTAATAATTAAAAAGAAGAGAACTGTATGGGCTGTGGCGTTTTAATTAAGTTCGTTTTGGGTTAATGTAGGCTAATTGTGCGTATCATCTGCTGCCCAGTTTACATTCTGACTCACAATATCAGGTGATCTGCAGAGTTAAATATCAATATTCAGAAGTAACATTTTCATCAGCTTTGATGTATTTAAATCTTCATATTTATGAGGATTAAGCTTGATTTGCTTCAGCTTTCCTTTTATATTCTTAAATTTGATCAATAAATTAAATTAGAATAACGCTATAGGGTTGTTAAATTAAATAATTTACACTGACAAATTACAACTGCATTAAATAAGGTTATGAGACTGTTTTAACCCGTTTAATCCCACCGGTCACAATTGTGACCGTAAATTTTCCTCGAATATTTTAGTGTTGTATTAAAAAGCAACTTCTATTATGAAGCAAATTTTCATTTATAATACCCATTTAAGATGTCTACATGAGTTCTGGGCAGGTTTAACATTGCTGCATAGTTTGGTCGTGTGACCACACACACTTATTTCTTGGTACTGCCATCTTAGCACAATGACAATGTGAAAGCACAGAAATGACAGGAAAATTTAATGAATTAATCAAAGTTAATTTTTGAATAGCTTATTCATTTTTTGCACACATCATCATGAAAGGGTCATCTATACATACATATTGAAATTATATGAATACATGGTTTATTCTGCTGTCAGGATGCATATAAAAAAAGACGGTCACAATTGTGACCGGTAGTATAACACAGAATATGTCCTCTCTATGTCATTCTGTGTTATTCATATGAACTCACTCACAGATTGAACTGAAAACTATCCATCCGTCCATCCATCCATCCATCCATCCATCCATCCATCCATCCATCCATCCATCCATCCATCCATCCATCCATCCATCCATCCATCCATCGTACTTCTGTCTGTACTTCTGTCTGTCTATACCTTTGTCTAGCTATACTTCTTTCTGTCTGTCTGTCTGTCTGTCTATCTATCTATACTTCTGTCTGTCTAACTAACTATACTTCTGTCTGTCTGTCTAACTATACTTCTGTCTGTCTATCTATATGTCTGTCTATACTTCTGTCTATCTATCTATCCATCTATCTAAACTTCTGTCTGTCTGTCTATACTTCTCTCTGTCTGTCTATCTATACTTCTGTCTGTCTGTCTGTCTGCCTGTCTGTCTATCTATCTATACTTCTGTCTGTCTGTCTGTCTATCTATCTATACTTCTGTCTATCTGTCTATCAGTCTATACTTCTGTCTGTCTGTCTATCTATATCTATGAGATATACCTTATAAACCTTATAAGATATACCTTGTAAACTTCCAAATTTCGGATTTACCATTTGGTGCTTCAATGTTCAAAGTTGCTCTTCCTAATATTTAGGAGTAATAACTACATGTAAGTGCGTAGATCTTTTCAAGGTTTGTTGGTCACCTCTTCCCCTCTCTTTGGCCAGACACGTTATTCAGTGAAGATGAACGTGTTACCTAGATTTTTGTATTGATTTCAATGGGCTGCAATTTTCATACCCCCAATTTTTTTTTAAATTGTGTATCAGGAACAATAGAAATAGTTTTGAAGTAAATCCTAATCATATCTCATTCTTATATGTTGGATATTTTATTGTTATTTTAAGTTTCAAACCGGTAAATAGGTCTAATAGAAGAATTTGTATGAATTCTGTCTATGCTGTTTCCCACCGGTCACTATTGTGACCGAGTATAAAACCTAATATTTCACTAACTTAACCAACATAAAATCAAAGAAGGCATACCATTTGTGTGTTAGGGAGGTCTAAGGAGTAAATTACATGTACTCACATTTCAGGAAAAAATTTGGGATTAAACGGGTTAAATATATATATTTTTAATACAAATAAGAAACGTTGGAAAAAATGTTTAAACATGAAACTAAACTACCATTAGGTGGCGGCAGGTCTTAATGAGTGAGACATTGAGTCTGTTTGTTGAAATGGCTGATTCGTTCATGAATGAGGCAGTCGTTTACGAACAGGTCATTGAATCTTTGATTCAACCGAGTCATTCAAACGCTGAATCATTCATTAACACACTATTGCTGTGAGATGCGTTGTGGTTCTGATGTGGAAATATGATCTGATCTTGGAAATATTTTCCCTGCTGTAATAGAACAAAAGCCGTGATGTTTCAGTCGTGATGGTATTCATTAAAACAGCACTCTTGGTCGTGTCGTGATAATTTTTTATTAATTTTTTAACTGTATTATATGTTATAAAACCTTCACATTTTGAATATTTACTGCAGTATGTTACTGAGTTTCTCTGTGTGAGCGGGGCTAATGTTTCCATTTCTCCTCGAGAGGCTGCACAATTGTCAACAGCGCAACCATCAGTTCATACATTATATATTATTATCCATTAATTATCCGAACAAGCCTTAATCTCGAGCCCTGAAACTGATCAGAAAATGTAACGAAAATGTAACGGAACTTTGTAGAAATGTGGTGGAGTAGAAGTTAAAATATTTGCTGCAAAATGTTACTAAGTAAAAGTAAATAGTATGCACTATTGATTCTACTTAAGTGAAGTACAGATATGTGAAAAACGTACTTAAGTAACAAAGTATTTGTACTTTCTTTCTATTTTAATATTCCACCACTGACAAATACCTAAACTTAATTGCTACAAAAACTACCTCACTAACTATTAATAAGCAGAATTTTTGGAGTTTATTGAGGCAAAAGTCATAGTTAATAGTGAATATGTGTTCCCCATTCTAAAGTGTTACCAAAATAAGTTTAAGGTAGACGTATGCTAGCATATCAGATGGAGCATTACTGACTGGCATA